>NW_013952575.1:911168-917301 GCF_001266775.1 Austrofundulus limnaeus | reverse complement strand
AATTAGTCATCGATTATTTTAATAATCGATTAGTCGTCGATTAATCGATTAATCGTTGCAGCCCTAAAAATATATTTAGTACAAAATTAGTTGTTCCAAAACAGCCTCTTTAACTATATTGATGATTAGTGCAGCTTCAAGTATACTTCATATAATATTTTTTTCCACCTGGGTAGACTTGTTTGTTTTTCTGTTCTTACACAAGCACTGTCATTACAATTGCTCTTTTCTCTCCTCATCAAATGTTCCCTTGTGGCTTTTATTTTTGAATGGTGCAGAGGTTGGGAATTTCCGCCTTTTGTTGTGTCCTATATGGGACTTAACATAGCTTTTGGTAACTGGCAAATTTGTTTTAGTTGTCAGGTATAATCAATTCAATTCAGTTTATTTATATAGCGCCAACTCACAACATACAGTACATTGTCTCAGAGCACTGTACATGAAAAAAATAACAATCTAATCATCAAAATTAAAAGAAAAAACATTTTAAATATAGTCTGTGTGTAATAAATGAATATAATATACAAGTTTCACTTTCTGAATGAAATCACTGAAATCAACTTTTTCATGATATTCTAATTTGGGAAGTGGGGGCTGGGACACATTTTGGCTGAGAAAATTTTAATAACTTTTTTAATCCAATTTGAAAGTATCACATCGAACGTCAGGATAAATTTACAACAAAAAAAGTAATAAACCAAATAAAAAATAAACTGAAAAAGCCAGAAAAAGTAAAAACTGACACAAGCTTTTTTTTACTATTTGTTTGTTCCAGATTTTCAACAAGGACAGTTGCTACATGGAAATATTGGTCGTATTCAGTGGTGGGCACCAGTCCGCTAAAGCGCAAATCCACTAATTGCAGACCTTAATATTTCGTTTGCGCTTTAGCGGTTTTACTGTTTTTTATAATTCATTAGTGGATTTGCACTTTCTAAAATTACAATGCAGTACCACTAATAACTAATTATCTACCAGTCATCATTATCTAGAACAGTGGAAAGAATGGCTGTCAGTGAATCACAACACACATGATTGATCCAACAGCACCCCGCCCAGATAAATACATTTATTGTAAAGATATACATCCTTGCTGACTGTTGCTTTGGGTCAGGGTTCTCATTTCCCACAATGCTTTGTGTCTGCTTACGTAGCAGGAAGGCAATGTGTAGTACTCCCTTTCCCAGCAAAAACAGTTAACGCTTGTAATCCATACTACAATTTTGTATGTATTGATTTATTTTACAATTGGAGCTCCTTTTTTAAAAAAATAAAGTTTAAATGCTGGAGCTCAATACTTGACATAATTGGTGGAAGCAATTGGCCAAAGGGACAGACATCTAGTGGTCAATTGGATCAACTACATGAAAAACTTTAAAATCCAAGCTCTTATTTTGAAGGGAAGATAGTTTCCTGTACTGCGTGCTTTTGTTTCCCGTCACAAATCAAATCCGTCATGTACCCAGAATGCATCGCTTCTGTTTTCCAATAAACAGTTTTAAAATTGCTTTTTTGATGCTTCTTTAATGAAAAACCTACAAAAAAAGACAAAGAAGCAGCCGAACTAGCAATCCTCAACAACTTTTTTACACCAGGAGCCAAAGTTCTGTTTCAGGAAATCACATCCCCAGCAATCAGCAGTTGTAGGTTTAAGCTAAGGGATCGCAAACCACTAATTGGCAGTGTTGTGCATATATTGTACATGAACTAATGCCAGCTACTATGCGTCTAATTGAACTTGTGTTTTAAAATTAGCTTCTGCTAGTTTTTCTATGGCATGAGCTTTTTTGAAGTTGCAGAACTAAATATTTTCATAAGCGCTTTAGAAATTGTGCTCATTTTTGGGTTAGCACTGCCCACCACTGGTTGTATTTGCAAAGCACAACAGAGAATTTTTAATGCAAAATTATAAAATTCTGACATTTGAACAGAGCATCTATTAAATACATTTTCTTTCAATTCAATTCAGTTATGTATTTTCAAGTTACAACAAACATCATCTCACACAACAAGCAATCAAACTAAGGAAGAAAGCAGATTGTGTTGAGCAGCACATTGGTGACAGTGGAGAGGAAAAACTCCCTTTTAACAGGAAGAAACCTCAGGCAGAACCAGGCTCAGGACAACTTTAACCACTGTTCAACATTTTTTTACAATTACAGTCTGAAAGTGTCTTTTTTACAATGCATTAATGTATGATTGTAATCTTGTTATTTGAGCATCAGCGTTCAATAATGTGGTATCTTAAATTGAATGTGTAACAGTGAGGTGCCTGGAATATTCTCAGGAATCACCTGTCACTTCAAAGAGGTTTTCTCAGTGAGGGAAAAAAAACTCTCCTGTGGCAATCCTGCATTTCACATGTGAGACTGTGAGACTCCTGCCTGGCTCTGAGCTCAGTGGAACAGTTCTGCCATGCTGGAGGCACATCTTGTTCATTTTAATGCACACCAGTCTGCAACCACCAACTCAATCCACTCCGGGGGAAATTACAAAGCCCAACCAATGGAAATGTGTCCTACAAAGTTAAACACCAAATGACCACATAAACTGTTCTGCCTGTCATGCACCACAGAAACAATCTGGCGTTGCTAACTGCTTCAGAGGAGCATCAGAGAGGGGCAAGGCAACCTAGGTAGAAAATCACAATTATTTGTGTTTTTGTTTTTTTGTTTTTTAATGTAGCACTTCACACTTTTTTTTTTACCTGACTCATAGTCCTCTCAGGTTGCTCACTTGATTTGATTTTGAAACTGTGGGTTATTTTGGCTATTTTTTTAAGCTGATCTGATGTCCTTTTTGTTCAAAAAAAAAAAAAAAAAAACAGAGTTACAGAGTTTTCATGCTTTTTTCAAAGCCTGATGATTCATGTTCTGAGCAATGATGAGTCTGTGACTCAGTGAACAGAAAGCGGACCTACTGCTCATGGCAGAAAGTTCTTACTAGATGAAGGTTTTTATTCTGTCAAAGCTGTGTGCGTTTTTACAGTCTGAAAGATAAATCACAAAAATAAAACAGGGTGAAAGAGTTTGATCTCCCCAAACAGCACGGAGGTCCTGCAGAGAATGAAAGAATCAGCAGGTATGAGCTTTTTTTTTCACAGTTAACAGAAAAATAAAGCTTAGTCAAACCGACAGGTCCACTCATCTCTGACAAAACAGCTTATTCAATTTTATGCAAAGGTTGGCAGTAACAAAGCACTCATGTAATGTACTCAAGATCAGTTTTTGAGAATTTGTACTTTAGCGCCAGTGTTGCATAAAGTCCCACAAAGTGATACTTGAGTAACACTACAAGTATCTTACCAAAAAGTTACTTTGGTAAAAGTTAAAGTCTCCTTTAGGAATATTACTTGAGTAAAAGTACAAGTATCTTATAAAACTTACTTTGGTAAAAGTTAAAGTCTCCTTTAGGAATATTACTTGAGTAAAAGTCTCTGTTATATTTTGTACTTAAGTATTAAAAGTAAAAGTATTGATTTAAAATGAGCAGTTATATACAGTAAATACATTTATTAAGAGGTGACCTCCTTCCAAAAAAAAAACACAATGCAGAAATAACTGTTGCATTAAAATAATTAAATAATGTTAAATTTAGGATGCACTAGTCTGGCTGTTTCAGTTTATGTACATATATCAAGGCTGCACAAACCTTTTCCCCAAAATGAAAATCTGTCTGAGGGCTGCGGCCAAATGTAATAGTATTATTCATAAAACACAAATACTTCTTAAGTACAGTCCTTTTATTTTAATGATTATGTCCTGCTGGAGTGGGACATGATTTGTTTGTGTACAAACTAATATGGTATCAGAGTTTTATATATTTATACCTTTCATTCAAACACAATTAAATTCTCTCTTTCTTGGAGGCACAATTTATATTGAGATTATAATTTTTTAATCATAACAAGCTGGAATGAAAACAAGCAAAAGGGAAATAAAAGTAATAACTTTCTACTTCTTGCCTTTTTTTAAATGAAAGGAGTAGAAGTAAAAGGTATAGACTAAAAACTAATTACTCAAAAATATACTTAAGTACTGTAACAAAGTATTTGTACTTCGTTTCTTTACAATTCTGTTTAGCACAGTAGTTTTTATTTATTTATTTATTTATTTTTTAAGAAAACTACTTCTTACTCCACTACATTTCTTTAGCGATTGTAGTTACTTTTTTGGCCATGTTTGTGTCTATTTTGTTCCAGCTGTCACTGCCTGATCTATTCCAGAAGAAAGATCTGACTCATTTGTGCATGCGCCAAAGGGGTTCTCAAGCGTTTTGGGTCTGGGGACCCCTTACAAGGGTGAAAATTTTCCAGGGACCCCCTTATAAACCCCATGCTGTTTTTAAAATAATTTACTGTCATTTTACCTCCTAAATGCCATGGGAATATTATCTTTTGTTTGGTTTAGTGTGTTTGTTTTACTACTGTATTGTGCCCCATATGCATATTTTTTAAAATAATAATCAAATGAACAATTTATTGAAAATTTTTGAGTGTACCCCCAAGACATGGCTCGTGGACCACTGGGGGTCCTGGGACCCCAGTTTGAAAACCTCTAAAGATATACTTCTGGATTACCAGTTAAAGCACTTGATTTAGGAAAACATACCAGAAATAATTATTTCCATACTTAATTATAAAGGTGTGCTAAATTATATGAACATATTAATAAAATATAAATTTATGATGTGTACATGTTTATTTGTATTAACTTGTGGACCTCAACGGACCTATTTATCTAGACTGCAAAAACAGGAGTGTTAAAATTTCAGTGTTAAACTTTTGGGTGTTGATTTAACACCTCCTAGTGTTATTTTAACACTTTCTGAGTACACTCACACCCAGTGTTGGTGTTAATTCACAGTGTTGATTTCCTCAGTGTTGTCTCAACACTGGACAATGTTAAATGAGCTCTGCCCACAGTTAAGTCTTACTTAACAGTGTTATATGACACCACGCAGTGTTGAAAGAAGTTTTCTGAATAAGCCCCGCCCTCTTCCACCTCATGTCAGACAGACCAGTATTTACCCAGCATTCCTTGCTGAAAAATCTTACAGAAATGATGTTTTTGTGTGTTTATGACCATTAAAGACGTTCATGAGAGTAAAAATTTGTTGTTCTGGTTAGTTTTCTTGTTCAGTTTGATCAAGTTGTTCAACTTTAAGTTTATGTTATTGGCCAAAAATCGACACCATGAGTGAGAGGTATGTCCTTGTGTGTGAAGGGTGACTCCATTATACTTTTCTACTAACCACTAAGAGTTTGATATTAACTCTGAGTGTTAAATTTACTCTCTCAATTTGATGGTGTATTGACACCTTGTGGTGTTTGTCAAACTTTCAAACACTGCAATTACCTTTAATAATAATAATACACTGGGGATGCTTTTAACACTTTACTTAAACACAGTTGAAACGTTAACATGACACCCAGTATTGTTGAATATTTAAAACTGTCTGGTGTTACTTTAACGCTATATGTTAACACTAAAACTACTTTCATGTTAGTGTGACACCCAGTATTGTTGAATATTAAACACTGGTTGGTGTTAAATTAACAAAAAAAATGAGTGTTAAAATTTAACACTTTCACAAATGTTATTTTAACACCAGCGAGTGTGGACAGATATAGACACTTTGTTGGTGTTAAAATTAACACTGTGGGTGTTAGATTAACATTGGCATTTTTGCTGTGAGACAGTGTTATAATTCATCTAATCTCCATTTTATTTTCTTTTGATTCAAATCTTCCCTTTTCTACGGAACATTGTGTTTGAGAAAAGACTGAAATCGAATCTTCTGTCATCAAGCAAAATGCTACATGCTAAAAACAAACAAAACCTTCCTGGCAGTTTTTCTTTTAGCACGTGATGGTGTGGGTTGTGCTTCTGGAAAAGATTGGGCACCGACACCACTGACACACTTTAAAATTGAACACTACAGCCCTGCACAGTAAGGCGAGAAGCAGCTTTAAAGGCACAGTGTGTAGGATTTGTTGTTTTCAGCGACATCTAGTGGTTGAGTGGTTGAATCTTCCTCACTGGTCCTCCCCCCACCCCCACCCCCCGCTTCCAAACGCAAAACCTTTGATAATTCCAACCGCGATGTCTACCAGCAGCTTCAGGGCTAGTGA
>NW_013952575.1:900641-911144 GCF_001266775.1 Austrofundulus limnaeus | reverse complement strand
GTCCTTCATGAGCCTTCGTAGACAAGATGGCGGCTGCCTGTAGTGGCGACCCGCGACCATGGAGATATAAACAACTTTTTATAAGGTAAAAATAATAAAACAAGGTCTTTGTCTGCAATGATTAGACATGTTTTTTATTGTTGTCATTAGTGATTATCTCAATTTCGCCTAAAAGAATTGACAAAATCCTACACACTGTGCCTTTAAACCAGAGTGTTGAGGGTTCAAATCCCTGCTGGAGCGCACATTGCCATTGTTTGTCTGGGCAAGACATTTAACCCAACTTGCCCTTGTATAAATATGTTGGTGTGACTGTCGTGGTCTGGAGAGCTTGTATGTGCAGAATGGCAGCCACACTTCCACCACCGAGTGTGACAGAGGAGTAACCAGATGAATCAGTTGTGTCAGTGTCCACCACTGTCTAAAACTCTATAATTAATACAGCAGGCAGATTTCAACAGCTTTGGGGAAAGCACTGCAAACACTGAGCATTATCAGAAACCTGAGTTGAGTCAAGACATAGGGACAGTAAATGACAAGTTATCTTTTAAAAACACTCAGATAAATAAAAAATGTGAATAACAGAACTAAAATATATGTATGGAACAAAAATGTTATTCGGATAGTACTTAGAAGAATAAAAAAAACAGAAGCAGATTCGCAGAGAATTTATAGACTTCAACTAAAAGATAAATTGTATCTCCTCTGTGTTTATGGTTGTTCAGGGTTGAATCCTAAGGGGCAGAATGAAGAGCAGAGGGTTTAATGCACATCAAGGCCACAAATGTGAAAGTGTCAATAAGTGCTGGGTCAGTTCTGTGCCCTGGGGGGTGAGATTGGCCCTATTGATTCATCTCTTTGAAGAATAGGTCCTACCTCTTAAAGGAAGAAGGAAAAAAGAAGCAGCTTGACAATGAACCACTTTTAGCTTTTCTTCAAGAACGATAAATTCAGACGTTCTGGACATGAAACCAGAAGGCGCAGCTTTTCATTTCTCTGAATTTGATGGCTGTGTTATATGCATAGAAAAACAAAATGGCGTTCACATTGTTGTGCTTGGTGTTGGGTTGGCAAAGGTGAAATATACCGCTGAGCTCTGAAGTATTGATTGAAGACTGTGATTCAGCTTCTCCTCCCTGCAGACTTTGCACCTCACCGTCTGTATCCTCCCTCAGCGATTGGCTGGAAGAGGCCGTCTTGACCTGCCTAGCAACATGGTCAGCAGAGACATCTCCCCACTTAATTTTTAACCCTGACTGGTATAATTCCAGTGGAATAGTCAGCTGTTAGTGCTTTGATATACAGTTTTCATTTATTTATTTTATTTATTTACTGTTGTTTAACCAGGCAAATATAATTGAGATCACAGATCTCTTTTGCAAGGGAAGCTTGGACCTGAAGACTGCTTACGGTGAGGAGAACATGCAAACTCCACACAGAAAAGACCTCAGGTCTGAACCAGGGATCGAACTGAGGACCCTCTTGCTATGAGGCATCAGTGCTAACCACTAATCCATTGTGCTGTTTTATTTATTTATTTTTCGTGTGTTTTTTTTTTTTGTTTTGTTTTTGTTTTTTAGGGGTGGGGTTGAGTTGCGTTGGGTTCATTTTTCCTTCATATTTTCTGTTTTGCAACCTGTTGTGTATAAAATTCTTTAAAAGGTGCTACTTGCATCTTTCAAAAATCTGTAGCATGAAAAACCCCTCTTCTGAGATGAGCTGTTAACCCTGACGTTATGTTCCAGAACTGACTGAGCTATTTTCTTTAAAAAGTTATTTTAAAGATTACTTTTGAAATGCTGTCTTCTTTTTCTGTTTGCATCTGGTTTATTGTCCATCAACAGTTAATCATGAATATACAGTAATTATTTTTTTCAGATTTTTAAGAGAAAAAAACATTTATAAAATGATTTTGTGTCTTAAACGATTGATGTCAATAAATCATTTTAGATGTCATTCTAATCATTAACGTTCACTGAAGTGTAAAAGTGTTTTTTAAAGAGTAACTTACCCCAAAATTAACTTTTTCTAAGCTGATAAACTGTCTAGAATGTGTCTAAAATGTTATATAGTACTGTTTCTGTGCTAATTTTGATGTTTTTGTGTGTTTATGACCATTAAAGACGTTCATGAGAGTAAAAATTTGTTGTTCTGGTTAGTTTTCTTGTTCAGTTTGATCAAGTTGTTCAACTTTAAGTTTATGTTATTGGCCAAAAATCGACACCATGAGTGAGAGGTATGTCCTTGTGTGTGAAGGGTGACTCCATTATACTTTTCTACTAACCACTAAGAGTTTGATATTAACTCTGAGTGTTAAATTTACTCTCTCAATTTGATGGTGTATTGACACCTTGTGGTGTTTGTCAAACTTTCAAACACTGCAATTACCTTTAATAATAATAATACACTGGGGATGCTTTTAACACTTTACTTAAACACAGTTGAAACGTTAACATGACACCCAGTATTGTTGAATATTTAAAACTGTCTGGTGTTACTTTAACGCTATATGTTAACACTAAAACTACTTTCATGTTAGTGTGACACCCAGTATTGTTGAATATTAAACACTGGTTGGTGTTAAATTAACAAAAAAAATGAGTGTTAAAATTTAACACTTTCACAAATGTTATTTTAACACCAGCGAGTGTGGACAGATATAGACACTTTGTTGGTGTTAAAATTAACACTGTGGGTGTTAGATTAACATTGGCATTTTTGCTGTGAGACAGTGTTATAATTCATCTAATCTCCATTTTATTTTCTTTTGATTCAAATCTTCCCTTTTCTACGGAACATTGTGTTTGAGAAAAGACTGAAATCGAATCTTCTGTCATCAAGCAAAATGCTACATGCTAAAAACAAACAAAACCTTCCTGGCAGTTTTTCTTTTAGCACGTGATGGTGTGGGTTGTGCTTCTGGAAAAGATTGGGCACCGACACCACTGACACACTTTAAAATTGAACACTACAGCCCTGCACAGTAAGGCGAGAAGCAGCTTTAAAGGCACAGTGTGTAGGATTTGTTGTTTTCAGCGACATCTAGTGGTTGAGTGGTTGAATCTTCCTCACTGGTCCTCCCCCCACCCCCACCCCCCGCTTCCAAACNGCCCGCTGTACGTCCTGCACAGCGGGAGGGGAGGAGGGGGGAAAAAATGCAGAAAGAGTGCTGCGCAGCGGGGCAGCTGCATGTCCGCGATCATTAACAAACAGCCAGAACCGGACCGAACTTCAGTCAAACAAGACCCAACACTTTTATTCCTGTTTTAAACTAGRGATCTTGTGAGCAGCTGCAGCTGTATGCTTTTATTTTTTTTTATGTCAGGCTGTTGGAGCGCTCCACCTCCTCTGTCCGGGGCTGGTGTGGTGTGAGGCGGACAGAGCTAAGCCGAGGCTGCGGTAAAGCGCGCCGTGTCCTGATCCAGGGAGCCAACACGAGTCAGTCCCAGACTGAGCTGACTTGATCAAGTCTCTCTCTGCCTCTGGTGAGGAGGGGGGTGAAAAATCCTCCACTTCAGACCATTCAGAGATGTAACTATCTGCGATACTGTGGTCACTCTCCATGTTGCATCAATTATGCTAATGCTAGCTGTCACGTTCTCTCGTCCTGGCCACACCTCTGCTCTCTAACCCCTCTTCCCCACCCACACCCCCTCCCCTACCCACTTTGATGCATTTTTTAAATTTCGCCTTGGGGCGGAGTTATCTTTTCACAGGGGGTAAGATACTCTTTAACATGTTTTTTTTGTTTTGTTTTTTGTTTTGTTAATTTTTTTTTCAGACGATGCTCTCCTGTAATTTGGTAGAACTGTTGGACAGCAGTACATGTCTCTGGCATTGGGTTCAACTTAAAAGAGAAAAGCCCAGATAATCTAGTGATGTAAATATGGAAGCCTTTTCCAGTGAGATGTGCTTCACTCTGTCACTCAAGTCCTGTCTGTCTATATGATAAAATACATGGATTAGTTAACCTGAGAAGAATATTTTGTTTTCACTGCAATTAATCATGAGATCTTTTGAACAATTTAATTTGTTTTTATTGATTGCAGTACATTAAACCAAAAACTCCTCATTGATTTGGATGGACAAATATAGGTTTTCAGTAACTACATAACCTACTTAAAGTTCTTATATCAAGACTCATTAAACAGTTGAATGTGGGTTTGGCAGAAAAAAACAGAAGGTAAAACTGTTCTTTTGATTTCTATCTGTAAAACTGTCACGACTTCTTTCTAAGTCCCTTTCTCATTCAATGAATGTGTCAAATGTCACAATAATTTCTATTAGAAGTGACTGCTCCAAAGCACAATCCAGATCATTCATGTTGACATTTTCACTTTTTTTCAGTTTTTGTCCTAACTAGTAGTTTCAGTGATTACAGCTCTAAATTCAAAAGAGCAACACCCCTTTCAGAAAATATTTGAGTGACTGACAGAGAAGAGTAGCTGACACAACCATGGCTGTGTTTTTGCATTAATAACTTACTCCCAAAGTTATTATTATGACGCCCGCTATACACGAAGCACGGATCATACTGTTTTTTTGTTTTTATTTGGTCAACCGTAGCACAGAAACGGCTGCATCTAGCCGTATGAAATTCGGTAGGAAAGTGGATGCGGCCAACCTGCATAGCACTGGTAAATGGTTTTGCGATAGACCCCATATTTCTGAAAAGCTGATGTCTGGACATACAAAAATGCTTGTAGCTCAAACATCACCCTTTTTTGGCCCACCCAGTCCCATGATTCATTGAAGCCTGCTGTTCAGACAGAAACAAAGAGCAGAAAACACTGTAAGTAAATATTTTGTTAAATTACTTTTTTATTGATGCAAAATTAACTTTTAGAAAGTTTTTAGGTGGGAATGTAGCACTGTAGAAGTCATATGTACTCGCTTCATCAATATTTTGCTAAGTTGCAATTTGACATGTTTTTCCCCTAAAAAATATCTCATGAATACAGCAAATGTTTTTGGGCCAGATTATGATTAAAGTCATAAGCTAATGTCACCTTCTTGTAATGCTGTTTCTGTCTGATTTTATTTAGCTACTAGCCCTAAATTGGCTCAGTTCCAGTAGTTTTGGACACTGTAGACCCATTTGTCTCCCTTAATGTTGAAAAAAATTAAAGCAAAAACATAAACACACAAATATATACAGTATTTGGTTCTGCTGTAAATTGTCAAAATCTACCGTAAATGTAGGAGGTTTTTTTTTCTTCTTGTAAATATTGTGCTGCACCTTGCTTATGGTTTCTGTTAGCGAGGAAGTTTTATATTGTGTGCTTTTATTTTGAAAAAGGGGCGATACAGTTGTGGTAGCCATGTTGGCCCTGATTGAGGTTTTTTATTATTATTATTATTATTCCCCCCCCTGGATGGAGAGAAGAGATGAGAGTTCTGTGATTAAATGGAAACAAGTTCCATTGCTCCAAAGTTATATGACTCTGGTTGTCTCACTGAGTAGGTTTCAAGCCCTCGCATGTTGCAGTTGTACCAAATGAATGGTTTCTGTGCTGCAGTTAGCTCCACCTGAGCTGTTTGTTGTTCCTTCAGAGTGGCAGATAATAATAGTGGAACCACAACAATTCAAACTTTATTTGTACAGCACAAACATAACAAGCCCTTGGTGGCCTCAGCCCTCATGATCTACAAAATTCAACGCTTCATTCCACTGCATCCCTCTGGAATCCATTATACTGGCCTCCATTGCTGTGCCAGGTTTGTTGGGAGAGAATTTAAAAAAAAAACACTTCTTGGCCTGAAAAACAACAGAAACCACAGAAGAAAAAGTCGTTCATTTGCTATTCCATCTGCAGGTGAAGAGTGTGACAGCTGTGCTGCAGAAAAGTATCATTATGTTGTTGACAGGTTGTGCATGCAGGAAAGATGTTTAAGGGGAACCGCAAGAGAGCCGAAAATAAACTGAAAGTCGAGATATTCATATAAAACACATCGTAATCAGAAAAGTTAGGGTTAAAACTTGCATGTTGTGGATGCTAAACGTGAAAATAACAACTCAGCCCTGTGTGTAGTGTTATTATTAACCAATAATCAGCAGTTTCTTCATTGCCTAATCACAAACAAGAATGACGACTCCCCAAGGCAAACGACGTGTCACTGAGCTAAATGCCAAAAACAGACGTTTGATTTTCTCTGGTGTTGCAGAAGGTTAATGGCACATTAGTGTCATTCAGCTCCAATCAAAGCACATCACAGAGTTCTGTTTAAGATGGTTGCTATTTGAAAATATGAGTGTGATAACTGCTGGAACAAAATAATTCTGTTTGCACAAACAATCAAGGCAAGAAACTGAAGGGAAAAGCAATGAATAATGAAGGGGAGAGGATGTTTGGAGTGTCTGGTTCTGTGCGCTGGTGATCCTGGAGACTAACGTATTTGTGTTGTCTTCTCATTTACATGGTAAATTGTGTGTTTTTCTTCAGAAAAAACACCTGAGTACATCTTCAAACATTGAAAGGCACATTCATAAATTAAACAGTGCTGTTTTTGCTGTCGCAGTTTGTAAGCGTTTTAAGGGATGTTACATCACTGTCTCACATCTTAATTACACCCATATCCATACAGCACTGGTATATTTTTCGGAGGACTGATCACAGAGAAGAAGTAATTGTTTTTTATGTTGCTAATGCTCATTTTTACAGCTAAAAAACAAAAACAAAAAATACTAAAATAAGATTAAATAGATTTTTCATTTGAGATCGAAAATAAAATCAAAAGTCTTTCATAAAAGCTGAAAGTTTCTTCAGCATTATTAATGAGAAAATAGTAATATTTTGTAACATTCAGAAAAATGCATTAAAAATAAAATTGTTAGGATTCTAAACCTTTAATTAAAATAGCATTTATTAAAAGAATTCATATTGTCTTTTTCCTATACAATATTAACCTTGCCAAAGTATCCAGTGGTGGACACCAGTGATGGAGGCCATCAAGCTGAATAAAACCTCATTTACCCATTCATACAGCGGGCAAAATAAGTATTGAATACGTCAACATTTTTCTCAGTAAATATATTACTAGAGGTGCTAATGACATGAAATTTTCATCAGATGTTGGTAACAACCCAAGTGATCCATACATACAAAGAAATCAAACCATAAATGTCCAGAAATGAAGTTATTTGTAATAATGTGGAATGGCACAGGGAAAAAGTATTAAACACACTTACTGAAATTTATCTAATACTTTGTACAAAAGCCTTTGTTGTCAATGACAGCTTCAAGACGCCTCCTGTATGGAGAAACTAGTGGCATGCATTGCTCAGGTGTGATTTTGGCCCATTCTTCCACACAAACAGTCTTCAAATCTTGAAGGTTTCGTGGACCTCTTCCATGAACTCTGATCTTTAGTTCTTTCCATAGATTTTCTGTTGGATTCAGGTCAGGTGATTGGCTGGGCCATTCCAGCAGCTTTAGTTTCTTTCTCTGAAACCAACTGAGAGTTTCCTTGYCTTTGTGTTTGGGCTCATTGTCTTGCTGAAATGTCCAGCCACGTTTCATCTTCATCATCCTGGTAGATGGAAGCAGATTTTTATCAAGAATGTCTCTGTACATTTTTCCATTCATCCTTCCTTCAATTATTTGAAGTTTGCCAGTACCATATGCTGAAAAACAGCCCCACACCATGATGTTCCCACCTCCAAACTTCACTGTTGGTATGGTGTTTTTGGGCTGATGTGCAGTGTCATTTGACCTCCAAACATGATGTGTATTCTGGCATCCAAACAGTTCAATGTTGGTCTCATCTGACCAGACTATATTCTCCCAGTATTACACAGGCTTGTTTAAATGTTGTGCAGCAAACTTTAAAGGAGCTTCAACATGCTGTTTCTTCAGCAGTGGAGTCTTGTGTGGTGAGCGTGCATACAGGCCATGGTGGTTCAGTGCATTACTTATTGTTTTCTTTGAAACAAACGTACCTGCTAATTCCAGGTCTTTCTGAAGCTCTCCACAAGTGGTCCTTGGCTCTTGGACAACTCTTCTGATAATTCTTTTCACTCCTCTGTCAGAAATCTTGTGAGGAGCACCTGGTCGTGGTCGGTTTATGGTGAAATAATGTTCTTTCCACTTCTGAATTATGGCCCCAACAGTGCTCACTGGAACCTTCAGAAGTTTAGACATTCTTCTGTAACCGATGCCATCATTATGCTTTGCAACAATAAGGTTGTGAAGGTCTTGAGAGAGCTCTTTACTTTTACCCATCATCAGATGGTTCTTGTGTGATACCTGGCCGTCATTTGGGACTGAACCAGCTGATATTAATTTGCACTGACAAGGGACAGGCTTGCTTTCTAATTACTGAGAGAGTTCAGCTGGTGTCTTGGCTTTCCATGTCTTTTTACACCTCCCTTTCTTCATGTGTTCAATACTTTTTCCCTGTGCCATTCCACATTATTACAAATAACTTCATTTCTGGACATTTATGGTTTGATTTCTTTGTATGTATGGATCACTTGGGTTGTTACCGACATCTGGTGAAAATTTCACGTCATTAGCACCTCTAGTAATATATTTACTGAGAAYAATGMTGACYTGTTCAATACTTATTTTACCTGCTGTATATATATATATTTTTAATTTCTATTGTATGAGATTTTCATGTCAGCTTTTCACCTCATTCACTCTATAAATATTGACACCATCATGTTATGTAGTTTGTTTTATCCAAATTTAATGATAACTTGTTAACTTGAAACCAGGTTTGTATTTTGATCAATTCTGTGCTAATCACCTCAAACATCCAGTTAATATGTTCACCCAAACAAATAAACGTGGTATCATCTGCAAATAAAACACATTTCAGAAGTCCTGAAAACATTTACGAAATCATTCACATATAAAATACTGTAAATAGCTTTGGTCCAAGCACAAAACCCTGATGAACTCCACATGTAATGTTACATAAGTCAGATGTTACTGTTTAACTTTTAACTTTGATTTTTTACTTGAACAAACTGTTTCCTATTTTTTAACAACTAGATATCCACTGTTTTGGAGTTTTTGGATTTGTCCATTATTTTTGTCTCCCAAATAAAATGAAATAAGATTCACGTGTTTTTAATACGATGATTCCGCCCACATCAAGGTGGCTCTGTTCAATACAAACACAACTTGTGCCACTTAAAACAAGCAAGATGCAAGGAAAAAAACTATAAAGACAGGCTTTATAAGAATGCCTTAGTGGAATTTATACAAAAGCTTATTTCAAATACAAGCTCAAGACAATTGTCAACTAGTGAAAACTAAAGTACCTGATAGTTGTTCATTAATTGGACCTCATAAATGTTGGACTTCATTCAAAGACATTTGACCTTTTTCCCTGTTGTGTCAACCTAATTCAATTTAATTTGAACTTCAGTCTGGGAAAAAAAATAATGAATAAAAATAGTCCCAAGTGTAATTAATTAGTTTGTGAAACCAAAACAGAAATGTGCCTTTTGACAAATAAGGTGGAATCCATGTTAACATCTTCTTTTATTCCTCTGTTTTTAATTTGACAATTACACCCAGATACATTTAACAGATTGCAGAATGAATTAAATATTCACGTCAAAATACCCTAGAGAGATAACCCAAAATTCAATTCTTTCTGAAAAACTCATTTGAATATAAATGAAAGTAGGATGGATGGGGAGCTGATGCCTGACTCCTACACATCACTCTGTGTGTGCTGTGGCAATTGTCCAACTAGATTTCAACGTGTCAATTTACTTCCCTAGTAAGAATGTTTTGGTCATGGAGATAACAACATCTAGCAAACAACTGCCTTTGTTGTTTCATCAAAACATTACCAAAGACGCTCTGTAACCCAGACAATGCCTCACACAAATGAGCTGTACTTCCCTTACTGAAAACGCCATGTAGGTTGAGTGTCAGTGAAGGGTGAGGAAGAGCCAAGGCACACAGGAGCGTGACAGGAACTCAGCGGCTCACGATGTTATCCACAGGACTGTCCTGCCTATTAGCTGTGCGTCTACTAGAGTCTCGATGCTGTGAGGATTTGACAGGCTCACTGCAGAACCTCAAATTAACTTAATTTGGGTTTGGATGTCATTCTCCACAAAGCTGTTTCTTAGTCATAACCTCTGACTTGCTCCTTCTCTTGATGCCCAGTCAGTAAAGGAACACAGCATTTTCTTGAGCCGTGGAAGACTGTTAATGAGGGAGACGACTGGCACAGGCAGCGGCAGTTCAATTAGCGGCAAGGCCACCTTGTTGCTCTGTACTCTTCCATGTTTCCAATTAAGGAAATTATTTACTGATGCTTTTACTTTCTGAATCAGATTTTTTGTAGCTAAAACAAATGACAGACTACCATAGAGGCGCAGATTTGTGGGGGTTTTAAGTGCAATTACCAGTATGTTCTGCTGCATTTTTTATTTCTTCTACACTAGTGATAAAATTTAAAACAAACATTTTAGTATAGTCAGTGTGTGTGTGTGTGTGTGTGTGTGTGTGTGTGTGTGTGTGTGTGTGTGTGTGT
>NW_013952575.1:893591-897245 GCF_001266775.1 Austrofundulus limnaeus | reverse complement strand
GTATTTTTACAGTCTTTATTTTACAGTTAAAATAAATGTTTATCAAATAAAGTTTAATGTTACAACTAATCGTGGATCCCTTTAAGGTTTTGGCAGGGCAAAAGCAAAGGTTAAGAAATGGAGGGAAAGGAGTGTGTTAGCCCTAAGGTTTTATTTTATAAATATGTGAGGAGCCAGGATAGGCACGAGTCTCCCACTCGATTTCTCTGGACACTGGTACGCTTAATCAAACAATCAGCCTCTACCTTTTAGACGACTTCACCATCAGGTCAGGCGTTGAGGAAGTTCTCACTCGGCCAGGTCAGCAAGAGCTCCGGTCAGGTTCAGCTTACTTCCCAGTAGGACTTCAAGTGGTTTGAAATTTTTAGCATCTCCTGATGTCTGCCAGTTCAAACGGAGAGTCAAAGCCGATCGGGTCCTATTTCAAAATAAAAGATATCTCGAGTCTCAAAACTGGTTGTTTTGGTCACGATTAGTGGTATCATGAACCTGGGTTAAGATCTGCTCATTGGCACCTGAGCTTAGATCTTATCACCAAACGCTGTGTTTCCTATGGAGGAAAACCAGCTCCACTTCGTATGGAACGAAAATGATGACTGAAAATGGTGACTGAGAGGCTTGTCCAGAGTTAGTATAGTACAGGAGTGGTTATTAACGGACGTGGCCTCGAGTTTAGTGGTTTGTGCCAGGTGAATTTTGAAATTTAGTCTAGGAAATTGCAGTCATCTGGTAAACACTGCACATAGAAAAACAAGGTCAGGCTGTGCTGTTCTCGGTCCTTTACAGGATTAATTCTAAATGACAAGGAACTAGGTTTTCAATGAAATACCTAAGTGAATTATTGGAACCAAAATAAAACTTAAGGTATTTGTCTAAGATTTAAGCACAAATAACCATATATATTTCATAGTAAAACATGGTGAACTAAACCATAGTGATCAATTTAGTTAAAATGAAAAATAAAACAGAAAAAACACATAATCACCGTACTGTCAAATAACAGTTGATTAAAAATTATTTGCATAAACAAATAAAGAAACATTGGAACAATATTCTTTTTGTGTGTTTTTCTTTTTATAAATTTAATGCAAAAATATACGTTGTCATTCATTTCATTATGTAACTTTGTGTAATAAAATGATAATAACTTTTAGTTAAAAGAAAATATAAATCAAAAACATACAGAACATTATTATTTTGTTTATTATCTTAATTAAGAANATATAAATCAAAAACATACAGAACATTATTATTTTGTTTATTATCTTAATTAAGAAGAATAAAATGTCTGTTTATGTTTAAGATGACACATTGTGGCTTAAACTAAGCTTTAAAAGGAACGGAGTTTTGTCTTTCTGAAGGAGGTTTTCTGAGACCAAGGTCAAAGACAGGTGGAACGGTTTATTCCACCTTGAGGTGACCACTACATATCTGTACTGTATGTATGTTGAGTCTTCCCACTTGGAACATGGAAATTTCAACTCCCAATCACAAATGAACCTACCACAAACTAAGAATGTTTTCTCTTTCTTACATGTTATCATTGTGGACGTTCTCATCACTTCTGGGTGTGGTGTGGGTATTTCTGCATTTTTTTTAGAATAATACTGATTAAAAGCAATTTTATATATTAAACAAAAAAATAAGACATTTAAAAAATAGCTGATGTAAGAGAAACCATGAAGCTTTACAATATTGTTTTAAATACCTAAACCAAACAGAGAATGAAACTGTAAGTGTTGTGTGACTGACAACAAAAGTGATCCTATAGTTGTACCACAAAAAATGTGGTAAACTCTGTTCTTGTCTTTAAAGTAAGTCCACACTACATCTTCTTGATGAAAACACGTGGGAAACATTTCTTTTATCTGGATAGCCCTTGAAATTTTAATTTAGTCAAATATTTGCACATTAAATTGCAATTAAACGCTAGCTATGGCTAGCTTGTATTCAGCTAACATTTTTTACAGAATATAGCTGACCTAAAGCAAACCTTTAATTAACAAGTTAGATGTTGTTGTTGTTTTTGTCATTGGTTGACTGTTTCATAAAACATAATTAGAACAGTATAATTTCAATTGCAGATTTACTGATTTCCCAGCAGTGTCAGTTTTGTAGTATTTTGTGTTTAGCCTGCTGGGTTTTACTGTTTGTAAACTTACTAATAAAATATTACTCATGCATAGTAAGTGTTGTAAGAGAATGCGTATATAAATTAATGATGAAATTTGTTAAATCAAGTGAGATGATTGATTGATTGATTGATTGATTGATTGATTGATTGTTTCATAAAACATAATTAGAACAGTATAATTTNGGTTGGTTGATTGATTGATTGATTGATTGATTGATTGATTGATTGATTGATTGATTGATTGATTGATTGATTGATTGATTGATTGATTGAAGAAAGCATTGGAACAAAAGATTGGGTAAACTCTGTTCATGTCTCAAATGTAAAATAAAAATATTTGCATAATGTATGTATTATTGACTGAAAATGATCAGTAATCAACATAAAAGTAAAACATTTCACTGATAAAAATTGTTTTATCTCAAAGTGATAATGTCTGCTAAAAAAATTGCATCCATTCTTGTCCAAAGACCCTGGAATTACTGTATATGAGATGACATTTTCTTAACTACTTTTTACATACAAAGTCCATATTGCATCATGATCTGTGTTTTTATTATGTTTGTTTAAATGTTTGGATTTACTTGTATCTTGTCTTCCATGTATTATTTGTGTTGTCATTTTCCCTGTGGGTTTTCAACTGAATGAAACATATTGGAAGTTCTAATATTTTTGAGGTTGTTTGGATCCACAAATCACAGGTACACTTGCCAAAGTATTTTGTGGGAAAGGCCATTCCAAAAATAATTCTTGTAATGAAGTAAAAACTGACCTGAGTTAGCCAACATGGACTCATATTGATTGTAATATGATTGTAATATGAACAGTGAATTACTCTACAGTATATTGTTGGATCATTGTAAATCATTTAAATTTATTTGAAGCCTTTTGTTGCTTTCTATTCCCTGATTCCTTCCTGCAGCCAGAAACCTTTTCTCCCACACAGAATATTCTTCACAAAGGGTCATTTAAACTGTAATGCAGTCTTTTAGATTAGCCTGCCAGATACAATGCAATTGACTGGGGATATTATAAAGAAGATATCACACTATTGATTCACACATGTGGTGGGTCACATGTACTGCAGTTTATCTAGCTTGGGAATTGGAGACTTTCCATTTAAAATGCTCTGGGAATAAGGGGCAATGATTAAAAGCTGATATGTGGTCAAATGTATTCGTTTTGTATGTTGCTCCCAATGGTTATTTGCTTTGTCATACCAACTATTTCTGACTCTAAACTGAAAAGAGGATGTCAGATACGTCATATGAAATCAGTTGACAGTGGGTTCAAATTTAGAAAGGATGACGTGTAAAGTAAAAGGTTGCTTGATTACAATTCTGAAAATCTAAATTTCTATGAAAAAGAAAAAAAGGAAATAGCTTGTTACCTTGACATACATACATACATACATACATGCATACATTTTCTGTCTTTACAATAATACCCTTCACAATATTTATTGTGACATAAATGTCATAATTAAATTATGTCCAAGGATGTGTGCAGTGCAATTTACC
>NW_013952575.1:881994-893581 GCF_001266775.1 Austrofundulus limnaeus | reverse complement strand
CTCACTCACTTGTCTTAGACACAATTCCTAGCAAATAGTCCGTATTAGTCACACACGATCTGACTGGGGGGCCTGAGAAGTGGACTTTCAATCAGATATAATAATTATAAGGTCATTCCAAAGTGAAACTTGTTGGCTTTCAGGAACACTCAAAGAAATGAAGAGAAAACATTGTGGAAGTCAGTGAATGTTACTTTTATTGACCAAGCACAGGGAAAAAATATGGAATCACTCAATTCTGAGGAAAAAAGTATGGAATCATGAAAAACAGATGAACAAAAGACCATTCTAAATACATCACTAGTAGTTGCACCACCTTTCAGGGGCGCCGATTTATGTTTTTCCTGGTGGGTGCTCACCATGTTTGCATGACTTGTTGCTATTTTGGCAGCGCGCACATTGGTCTCACAGCAAAACACACAGTAACTCAATTAACAGAATCAGCCGCAATAAACTCATGCTTATGCTGACATAAGCATGTGTTTATTGCGGTTTATGCTGACATCCGACCCCGGAGCACCCACAGAATCGGTGCCTATGCCACCTTTGGGTTTTATAACGGCTTGCAGTCTCTGAGGTATGGACTTGATGCTCCCTAAAGATACCGAATCTGTTTATTTTTCAATTAGCCTCATTGATGAGTGGTTTTTCTACTGCTACACAGCTGTTTAGTTTCAATCCCTTGAGTTTCTTTAGCATTGCGCGTGTGGAAATGTTCTTACTGTCACTATTAAAAAGCTGTGAATTCAACTGTTGTCTTTCTAGGATTTGATTTAAACAAACGTTTAAGTGGTGGCTGATCGCGATCATTGAAGATTTTTTTTTCTGACCACATTCCTTCCATGGCCCAGCTTGAGTTGTGGACAGCCTTCTGTTACTTTACTCACACTGGTAACATAGTTACGAACACAGTGATGATGAAGAAAAACACAACGAAAGTTTACTTTGCCTTGTTTCAGCAGAAACAGACCTGTTCACTCAAACTGACATAAAAATGGAAAATAGAAAGTCATGCAGCTGTCACCAAGTGATAAGTGCATCTTTAGAAAAGGTCACATTGGTTGTTGTTGTTTTTTTCTTTGAAGTACCAGCCCTTGTTGCAGATCTTTGAAGGTTCTTGATTATTTCAGATTCTCCATTTTTACCCAGACAAAAAAGCAAACTGTGATTTTTATGATAAGTAAATGTTTGTTTTGACATTTAAACTGAATATTGCTTTTTCTTTTAAAGAGATAGTTGGGTCATTTCTGAAGTGATGTTCCAATAAATAGTATTTTTTATTTATTTATTATTTATTTATTATTTATTTATTTATTTATTTATTTATTTATTTATTTATTTATTTATTTATTTATTTTTGCTGTGTTATTAGTCTAGAACATGAAATATAGAGAAATTGAAGTCTTTGTCCAGGCTAGGCAATTGGCTTGTTTAATATTGTTTTAGTCTATGTGATAAATGTTAAAGTCAGTGAAAAAATGTAATTAATCATCATCATCGGGCTGAAACAGTCTTTCTTTCCTCAGCACACATACATTCACACAGTAACACTTATGATCCTACATGTCAAATTGTACAGATTGTCCATAAATTAAATATGGATGTATAAAGAAATTTCCCTTTTTTTAAATCTCAGATTCACGCACATATTTCTGTCCTTATTAAATAGATATTTCCACAACAGCTTCTTTCAGCAGGATGATGGTTCTGATGAGGACATGATGTTGCTATGCTTAGTTCTTACCAAACAATGATTTCTTTGTTTTGTTTTGTTTTCCTAAGAAGCTTTTCTGCATTCTTGCCAGGCTTTGTACACACTGGTATGACTATTTTGGAAAACGTCAAGATGCAGCAACACAATCGAAGATCAGCAGGATGCTAATGTGACAGTACTGGTTGTTTGATGATTTTATTGCTATTGGTTTGAATGATAAAGTTGGGCGCCAGTCAGGTCTCCCTCTTGACATATAGGATATTTTGGACCAGATTGAAATGTTTTAACTGTTTATTATATGGTTTAGAGTTAATTAAATTCAACCGACACACCAGGACAAGTAGATTACATAAAGAAAATATAAAACCCTGTCAACCTCAGTTAACCCTTTCGTGCATTGAGGTCACTACAGTGTACAGCTGTTTAAAAGTGGGGTTTTTTCTATATATATGCCTGCAATTTTGGACGGTGATGTATATAATCCACTCCAGTGGAAGCTATTACATCATCCTATACAAAAAATCCTATTGGCTGTCATTGCAATGGGGAAAAAAAATCAGTGAAACCAAGATGGCTGACAGATGGGGAGAACAACCAAACACCTCGGCTATTTCAGTTTCTACCTTCCATAAAAAGATACCATTGCAGGTAAAAAAAAAAAAAATGATTACATCAAGTAACATCTAAGGTGACATATTATGGAAAGATTTTTCAAGTTTTGAGTTTATATTTGTAGAAAATACAGATTAAACACCTGTCCACGCAATTGTACATCATGCATCACTGGCTACATTTTTTTTTCAAGGTTTGCATATAGACACTTAGGGTTTTGGGTTAGAGTAGTGGTGGAGGGGAAACTGGCACCACGCCGGCCTCTGCCTCTTCTTCTTTCCCTTTTTAATTACTCTATAGAACAACACGCGCCAACAGTACATCTGGGGGTGGTGGGTGTGTGTCAGGATCTTTACTCCCATCCCATTCCCCGACTGCCATTTGGGGAGGGGGTCCTAAAGAAGGGCGGGCCGCCGGGTGCGCTCCTGGGCTGTGGGTGGGCTRGGGGCTCGGATGGTCGCCGGGTTCCGGGGGGTGGTCGGCTGGGGGGGGTGCACTTGGCCGTTGGTGGTGTGGTGGGGTGGTCATGGGTGTGGCTTCTCTGCGGCGGGGGGCTGGCCTGGCATCCTGGTGCGGCCCGGGCCGGGCCTTGGCTATCTGTTCCTCTCCACCTCAGAATGATTGGGTCTACCTCCTGGGTTCGGGTGTGTGCTGCCTCCAATAGTGGGTGGGTGCATGTCCTGGACCTGGGGGGTATAGAGTGTGTATCGGGGGTATGAGTGGAATGTGGCGTCCTTGTATGTCTTTGACTGAGTGGGGGTGAGGATGAGGGTGGGATGGTGCGATTGTGTATGTTTGGGTATTTGTCAGGCTGCGGTCTGGGCTGCCCCTACTGCTGTTTTATCTGGGGGCCCGCTGCTACTCGGCCCCCCGGTGGGGTGTGCGGCTGGTCGCCGGCGTGCTGCGGGTTCCCGGGGTCTGGGGCTGGGCGCTGGGGTGTGTGCCGACCTGGCCTGGTGACTGCCTGCTGGGGCTCGGGGCCTCTGGCCCTGTCGGGCTTTGGCCTGGAGGGGGTGCGCCCTGGGGGCCCGGACCTCTGTGCCCTTTCCTGGATCTGCTCTAGTATGGCGGGTGCCAGTGGGGCCCATGAGTTTGTCGCTGCTGGCCCCAGGGGCTGTGCGTGTGGTCGCTGGGGGGGACTCTCCCAGTTCTCCCCTATGGTCTGATCTGGGGGGTGGGTGGGCGGATCTTCCCGTGCGGGTGCCCCTTGGGGCTCTGCGCTTGAGATCCCTCTCGGGCTCTTGGGCTCTGGTCTTCCCTGTCTGCCTCATGTCTTGGGGGTTGGGTCTTGGTCCTCCACAGTCACTATTAAATATTCCATTGGAGAAATCTTGTATATACACGCATGTTCACAACTGCTCACAAACAGGTGTTCTGATCCGGGGGTTTCTGACTGGTCACTGAGTGTGTATATATGTCTGTGTGTATATACTGACAATATTTATGAATGTAGGCATGTATGTATGTATATCTTTATACATGTATGGGTTTGTGTATATATTTATAAATGCCCTCCATGTATTTATCCATTTATTTTTCAGGTGAGCGGACAGATGTTGGGTGTGTGGTCCTGTGTTTTGTTGGTGTATATTTAATATACTTCTAATCGCTATTTCAATCTTTCTAATTACTTCTCTCTTTGTTTTTCCCTCTTTCTCTATTTTCTCTTTAGTTAGAAAAGCACTGATGATGAAGAAATTAAGAAACTAATATTAAGTTCTTTTTTCTACTTAAGTGATTTAAAAATAAAATAAAATAAAAACACAGTAAAAAAATCCTGACTYAGTTTATCATAATTCATGCACAAAAGGGTTAAATACTGTGACAAAAAATAATGTTTAAATAAAGAAAGTGAGCACAGACAAAAGGAAATAGAATTCTCAAATATATTATATACAAAACAAAAATAGTATACAGAAGCAAAACAATACAACAACACAATATGTCCCTTTTTTCCCTTCACAAAGTCCATATGTGGTATCATAACCACTATAAAGAGTTCAGTTCAAAACAAGCTTCCAGCTTGGCTTACAAACAAAAGTGCTGAAGGTTTAACTCCACAGGTAAGAGTTTGGTCTTGACTTGGTTCCACAGAATGTAGGAGGATTGACTCCGCTCAAAATTAAGGGCTTGGCTTGTTAAGATTAATTTAACAAAAAAATAACACTCAAAAATACAAAAAAAAACACAACCATACAAAAAAAACACCTCATACAAAAAATAAACCCATACAAAAACACTCTACATCCAGGGACTTTTTGCAGTTGAGTGGAGTGTGTTTTAGGAAGACTGGTGTGTTTTGAGTTTTGAAGCTTTTAGTTTTGTTTTGTTGGTGAGACCTAACTGCTGTGGGGAACGACACGATAAGACGAAGCTTTTGACGGGCGTCGGTTCCAGCAGACTTTGTTTTTGTTTGTTGGTTGTTCGGCTTCAGCACAATATCCACAAACTCCACGACTGATTAAATATATCCTCGGAGGGATTAAACACCTATTTATGGAGTTTTTTTACACCAGTTTTTGGAGAGCTGCACATACGGGTCCGGCCATCAAATGAACGAACACTGCAGGGTGGGTCTTAAAGGGTGAGTCACTGTGGCTAACACAGGGGCTCAGAATCATCAATAATTAGACTGAGGTGAGAAAAAAACAAAACAATCAAACTAAGGCTGTGCAACTCCAGGTTGTCACACTACTGTCACTGGTACTCTGTCTGCACTAGTTAGTTTCCATGAGGTTATGATCATGTTTGTCGCCTTGGAATGAAGTCATTGTGGCTTGACGTGTGCAACACAGACACTACATATTTAAATCTATCATTTCTTTTTAAAAAAAATCAGCATATGTTTTTCCTGCTATTGTTTTAAACTGAGATCATCTCATGATGAGAAGGGATGAAGTTTTGGTCAAAGTTTGTAAAAAAAAAACTTGAGTGATATCAGGTGAGTTACTGTAAAATGTGCCATCTCTCTCTCTCTCTCTGCAGTATGTGTTGAGGATGAATCTCAGCCATTACCATTTTAAATTTTGCTCAACGAGAGTAAAGTACACTGAGTTATAGCAATTTCTGTGTTTTGCTGAAGACACTTAAATGTGACGGCCATCCAAAATTTTGAAATCTGTGATGGTCCCTGAAACTTTCATTAAAATTCATCAAGCGGATCTAGAGATGTTTTGCTAAAACAGCAGATAATTAAACACAAAAACATTATCATCCTTTTGTCTTAACACCTCGTCAAGATTCTTCAGAAACCGTCCACCATCCACATCCTGACTGATTGTTACAGGGCTGGCTTTATCCAAAGTGAAAAGGGTCCATGAATACTCAGCTTTAAGCCTGGTATGAACTTTTCTAACATTTATTTAACCAAGCAAATCCCAATGTTGTATTATACATTTAGTGTCACTGTTTGATTATTTCCATCCAATGACATCCAATTTTAATTCGAATTTTGAGCTAATTTTAATAATTTCGCAAAAAAGGAAAAAATTTAAAAATGCGAATCAAATGGAGTTTCCATCAACTGGTTTTTGGCTAACTGGCTTTTCGAATTTTGCCATTTCCATCCGACTTTTTTTCGCATTTTTAATGCGACACTTCTAAATGCACATCAAAAAGCCTTGATGGAAACACTTACTGTTATTTGATTGTAACACAATTTCAATTCTCTGTATGTGTTGCACATATTGACATGTTGACAGTAAAACTACTTGAACTTGAACCAATGAGATTGCATCTTTTTTGCAATGAAGTCCTGTGTCTCAAGGCAACCTAACACATGTTTTTTATTTTATTTGTGTGTGTGTGTGTGTGTGAGGAAACTGGAGTACCCAGAGAAAACCCATGCAAGCACGAGAAGAACATATAAACTCTGCACAGAAAGACCCAGGTCCAAACTGGGGATCAAACCCAGAACCTTTGTGTGAGGTATCATTTCTAACCACTGATCCATCATGCTGATAGCATTCTGGACTGAGTGTTCACACTGAAAGGAAAAAAATGTCCACTGTTCCATTAAAAATTGTCCGGTCCATTAGTATGTAATAAAGACTTGGGTTCAGAGATTTTGGACTGTAATAAAGGTCCATTCACACCTGCAAGATGAAAGTTCTCCTGAACAAAGCTGAGCTAATAATAAAGAAGGAAATTGGGAAAGAGATTAGAGAAAGCAACATGATAGTGTCGTCAAGGGTGAAGCACACAGGTGTTTCATTTTGTCTGCAGGGTTTGAAGTCAGTGGTAATGAAAGGAAAAGGAAATAGATTTCTGCAGGACTTAGAGTGCACAAATGGAGGAAACCAGGGAACCTTAAGAGCATTTTTTCTCTAAAGACAGACCCAGTGTACACTCTAGTGGTGAGGGTGTTTAACTACAAAAATCATATCCCTGCTTAAAAAAGCTGTCCTACAGATTACTGTATTTGGTTCTGGTTTTTGGGATTTAGTTCTACATGATTTTCTTCATAACTATCAGTCACCCAATATGTTTTTTTTTTCTGTTTCTCATCATATGTAAATGTTTCATATGTATTTTAGCTTTTCCTTCAGCTAAAAGATCTGATCAATCCTGGAAGAGAGTAGAATCTACTTACATACTATACGTTCTATTTGATTTATTTTATTTAGCTTTTTAATTTTTATTTTTTAACATCTTATTGTTCTGTTTAAATTTTTATCCCCATGTCCAGTCTATAGTTTTCTTATAAATGCAGAGCAATATTCTTTTCGCCTGTGTCTCTGCATGGGTTCATTTCATTGCACTGTCAGCGAAATATCTTGCGTGTCAGTAAACAGGTTTTAATGAAACTTTCAGAAAGTTGGGTTACGTTGGATTAACATCCACAATTAATCAACTTTTGAAGTCAGTTTGATTTAAAATGGCTGCCACAACAATGTAATCTTGCCAAACACACAAATGGCTCTAACTCAGTCACTTTTACAGATACTGTGCTGAGATTTGGTGTGGAAGTAGCTGACAGTCATAAAAACACATCATAAAGCTAACAAATCAAATGATATTGCAATATTGCATGAGACTGCAGTGGTACATTTATATTTTATCGTATTATATTTCAACATTTGACCAAATGGCCATAAAGCAGTCATTCTTCAACATGAGGCAGTCTCTGTCAAAAACTTTGGGATAAAAAGAGGTGGTCAGCATGCATTCTAAGGAATGTGTTGTTTTGTTCACACAGTCCAGTTTCCTCCCAAAGACCAAAAACATGACTGTCAGGCTCATTGGTGAGAGTGTGGATGGTTGTTTAGTTTGTCTCTATGTGGTCCTGTGATGGACTTGTGACCTGTCCAGGGTGTACCTCACACAGTGACTGTGGGTTATGGGCACCAGTGGTCACTGTGACCCTGGAAGGATAAAGCGGTTAAAAGATAATGAATGTTTACACAGTAAATGCATCTTTTATTTACTTGAGAACAGCCGTGTTGTATGGTTTAGAGACACAGAGGCATTGGTAAAAAGACTGCAGACAGAGCTGGAAGTGGCGGAGCCTGTGGGCGTTTCCTTGGAAGTGGATGGAGATATAGGGATGAAATCATTAGTGGTACATCACAGATTTAACAACTGCAAGATAAAGTTAGAGAGGCTAGAACCAGGGTTATTATAGTTAACTAAAACTAACTAAATAACAAAAACTGAAATTGAAAAAACATTTCAGTTAAACGAAAAAAATAAAATCTGTAATAAAATGGAAAAACGATAGCTAACTAAAACTATAATCTTTTTACAGAACTAACTAAAATTAATTGAAATAATAGCTAGAATATCCTTAGTTTTAGTGTTTGTCAATTTATTTTGAGCCGTGTGGACTGATTAAACTAATTTTTTTCTCAAATTGAGCAGTTTCACATTAACTGTGGGCAGCTTTCAGCACATCGTTGTCTGTAACCTCACCTGTTTACAGTCTGCTGCTGCTCAGCGCTCACCTGCAAAATGATGACAACAAAAGCTGGGAGAAAGTAGTAAAATATGATTTGGGATTTCTTTGAATATGACTGTGAGAAAATTAAAAGCGTCTTGTAGTGGAAACAGGTGTTCTAGAATAGGTGGAATACTTCTCAAGGGATTAATTAACGGATTGTCTTGACAAGCAGCTTCTCTTAGTAGTTGCTGTGAAAAACAAGCCGTAGTCCTGCCAGATAGCACCAGAATCTTCTTAAAACAATCGCCCAAGTCCTTTGTTGGCAAAATAGAGTTTATTTTAGGAAGGTGTTGCTATAATGTACTGCTTTGACTGATGATTTAAAAAGCTGCTGGTTAGTGAACTTACAGGAACACTTCAGGCAAATATGTTTATTCAAACTAGAAAAAAACTAATACTAGAGCTAATAAAAACTAAACAAAACTAAACTAAAACTAAGCAATAACTAATAAAAACTAGCAAATCCACACTAAAAACTAATCAAAAGAAATGAATTAAATGAATGCTGGATTAAAAGAAAAGATGTCACAACTAAATAAAACTAAAATACAATGAAAAATCCAAAACTATAATCTTGGCTAGAACTGAGACGGTCTGGACATGTGCAGATGAGGGACAGTATGTTGGAGCAGAGTCATGTTGTCTCTGCATGCACAAAACTTTTACTATCTTAAAAGGTTTAATTTACTTATCTTTATTTTTCTTCTAGAACAGACGCTGATCTCTGAGCACCCACTTTACATGAACAAACATGTCCACAAAGTTTCACAGAGCTCGACATAGCGCTGTGAGAACTGGCCATGCACAAGACAGGGTCTCAGCAGGTGGTAAGACTAGGAAACTACACAATTTTGTTACCGTGTAAATGAGATGTGAGAACGGGCCTTCTCAGTGACTATAACTCTGGCTTAAAACGTAGCAGATACCAGACGACATTTTATTCTGTAATGGGGTCTGGCAAAATAGCAGCCACTGTAAAAAGGTTGCTTGTTTGCTATTTTATTTATTAATCAGCAGCTGGAACAAAATGCTAAGTGTTGACCTGACTCCCTCTTCAAACCCATGAATTCTGTCTTGATTCTAATGGCTCTATTTCACCTGCTCCCTACTCTCATTACAGATCATTGTCATCGGCAAGCATCATAGTCTAAGACTGTGATGACCAAATGTCCACACTCCACTAAAGTCTTTAACTTTCTTGCACCTTTGTTTATTTATTCATCCAAACATTTTGAAACTTTAGTTGGTTTAAATAACTGTGTTCTATTTGTAATTGTGCACACTAGTTTACTTATGTATTTTTATCAACTGATTGTTTATCTTTGTTTGTGCTTCTAAATATTTGTTTGTTTGTTTGTTTGTTTGTTTGTTTGTTTGTTTGTTTGTTTGTTTGTTTGTTTGTTTGTTTGTTTGTTTGTTTGTTTGTTTGTTTGTTTGNTTTGTTTGTTTGTTTGTTTGTTTGTTTGTTCCCCTGGTTTCTTGCCTGCTGTGAGTTGCCAGACAAAAGATGATGGCCAGGGCTTGACACACTTAAATACATGAAGTGGATGATTGGACTGCACCACAAGTTTCTGCTGAAGAGGGAGAACTTGTATTTTCTTTATTTAAACAAGCTTTTGTGTTTAACTGAATATTTGCATTTAGAGTTTAATATATTAGATTGTCTTCTTTGGTGTTTAGTTTACTAGCAAACTTGTGAATAGTGCTTTACAAGTAAACTTACTTACTTACTAAATTTACTTAACTGTACTAAGTTGTATCTTGTAGTTAGTGATTGTATTGTCTTTAATTATCCATATTGTGTTGTAATATACCCTTGTGTCATTTCTTCTTCATCTTTTTCCTCCCATTCAACCCCTCTCTGTTCTGGTGTTCCACAAGGTTCTGTCCTCGGCCCTCTTCTTTTTATCATTTACCTCCTTCCGCTTGGAAATATTATCCGTAAGCACAGTATCCAATTCCACTGTTATGCAGATGACACCTAGCTCTAATCTGTCTACCAAACCCAATGCCACCCTCCCACCCACCTCACTGTCTGACTGCCTATTTGATAGCAGGTCCTGGTTCACAAGCAACTTTCTTAAACTAAACAGTGACAAAACTGAATTTCTTCTCATTGGAACTAAATCCACCCTTGCAAAACCAACAACTTTTCTATTCTCATTGACAGCACCTCAACATCCCCCGTCCCTCAGGTTAGGAGTCTGGGTGTCATCCTAGACAACACATTATCATTTAAACCTCACATCAGTAACATTACTCGTTCAGCCTACTTTCACCTCTGTAACATTACCAGTCTCCGTCCATCCCTCTCACTGAACAGTACTGCTATTCTAGTTCACTCTTTGGTCGCATCACGGCTAGATTATTGCAACTCCCCACTTTTCAGTTTACCAGCAAAATCCATCCATAAACTACAACTGGTCCAAAACTCAGCTGTTCGTATCATCTCCAGAACCCCTTCCACCAGCCATATTTTGTATTTCCTATAAAATCTTGCTCTTCACCTTCAAAGCCCTCAATAATCTTGCCTCTCAGTACCTCACTGAACTCACTGAACTTCTCCACATTAACACACCTTCCTACACTCTCAGGTCCTCCTCCTCCATCCAACTCACTCAACGGCCAGCTCATCTGACCACTATGGGTTCAAGAGCTTTTAGTTATTCAGCACCCTACCTCTGGAACTCTCTCCCACCGGACATCAAAAACTCTCCTACGTCTTCATTTTTAAATCACAGAGTAAAACTCTTCTCTTTAAACAGGCTTATTCAGTTTAATCACTGTCTCCCATTAACCCTAATTTTTTTTTAGGTTGTTTTGTTTTATACAATGTTTTTATTTGTTAATTTTTATGTAAATTATGATGTCTTATTGTTATTTTATTCTTTGCTTTATTCTTTTGTTTTATTGCATTGTAATTACATCGTACGGTGTTCTTGAGTGCCATGAATGGTGCCGTCAAATAAAATGTATTATTATACAGCAGGTAAAACGAGTATTGAACACGTCAACATTTTTCTCAGTAAATATATTACTAGAAGTGCTAATGACATGAAATTTTCACCAGATGTCGGCAAAAACCCAAGTGATCCATACAWACAAAGAAATTAAACCATAAATGTCCAGAAATGAAGTTATTTGTAATAATGTGGAATGGCACAGGGGAAAAGTATTGAACACACTTACTGAAATTTATCTAATACTTTGTACAAAAGCCTTTGTTGTCAATGACAGCTTCAAGATGTTGCAAAGCATAATGATGGCATCGGTTACAGAAGAATGTCTAAACTTCTGAAGGTTCCAGTGAGCACTGTTGGGGC
>NW_013952575.1:876686-881026 GCF_001266775.1 Austrofundulus limnaeus | reverse complement strand
TATTATTATAATAATACATTATTATTATATATTATTATTATTACCCCTACATTATTCTAGATGGGTCATTTATGTTTTGTTTATGCAGCCAGTAGGCTAAGTTAGTTTGTTCACATATTTTCCCGAGTTCAGTTTTGTTGCTCTTTTATGAGCTCAGTATTCAGTTTTTGTAAGTATAACTTTTTAGGTAAAGTAAAAACCCCTATTATAAGAACTCCTGTGACGCTTCCTGTTTCAACTCCGCCCATCACAAAGACCAATGGTTCATTTGAAGGGTAATATTAGCAAATGTAAATAAAAATGTCTGTCTGTATATAGTGTCAATTCGCATCAAAAATTAACACAGGACACTGTACATAAAAAACATGGCCAAACTCAGTTCAAAACAATCCCTTCAGTTTATTAACACACAAAACATTCACATGCAATACATAATGAAATGACAATTAGTTAAACTGTATTTATCCAAGGAAGCCAGTAGAAAACTAATTTTAAGCAACACATTATGCTTTATTACTTGCTGCAGCAGCTGGAGCACTTACAGTTCAGCCTGAGAGCATTTCCAGTAGACATTTTATAATAATTTTGACACATATAAACGGACAACAGTGCGGACAAATAAAAACGGTTGCCTGAACTGTTCTGAAAGTTTGAAGACTGATACATTTATTTAGTTGATATTACAATGATAATAATAATCCTGCATTATTTGGCTTAAGAATATCTGTACACAACTGTCCAGAAACAAGCAGAACACGACCCAAAAACAGAGTCATGGGTCCTCAAACAGGTTAAAGATCAATAACACACTGCTAAAACAACCTAAGAATGGCTAAAAATTTAACAAAAATAATTTTGGTGTTGAATTGTAAAGAATAATGAAATGTTTCTGTTAATTAAACTGATATTTAGTGTTAAAATATTGAAAAAAATGTTTAGTGGTTTTGAGCAAGTCTAAAGTTGTTAAAGAGCTTTAAAGGAGGAAATATTTTGTTGTATTTATTTATTTCCATTTTTTTAGCATGTACCACAAAGGTGTTTACAGGGTAAATTTTAGGTCACACAGGTTAAAATAGTTTTGCAAACTGAGGCCATTCATAGAGCTGTTTATAAGTATTACGTCTTCAAAACCTATTCAGGGAGCCCACTTTAAATTGTTCAAACTATTCCTTTACATCTTCATATAGAATATTATGTTTTACATTTCTTTTCCTACTACATTTGTCGAAATTGTACAACTTTGCCCAAAAATTTAATGTTGACATTTACAAACACTAACATTTAAAATATTTAACATAAGTTCAAATTGTAGATTTATGATAAAAATTGTGATTTCTACAGATTGATATGACAAACATTTTACGTTTTGGAAACCTGAGCGTACACAATGATAACATGCTTTTTCGTCAGGGAATTTGTTTTAGCATTAATAATGCATCTGAAATTAACTATGATGTTTATAAAATAGGACAAATGTGTCAAAGTCTAATTTTTAAATAGATGTAAGGTGAAATTTTTTCTACATGTTAAAATAAATACTGAGAAGATGAGGTTAATGTGTACTTCTAATATTACCAGCATGCAAAAATTGCACGAAATTTCCTTTTTAAAAGTAATGCAATTATATTTTTATTGTGTAGAATGTACAAGTGATATATACTCATTTTCAAATTGAGAATCACGTTTCTATGTTTCAGTTTTTTCATTGACTTACTGTAATTTTTTTAAATAATGGGTCATGTTCTGTTCACTATATGTCAATCATCTAAAGAGGGCGGTTCTCTTTGTGTGAAGACGCCTCTCATTGGATGAAATGTGTTTACGGCAACGCCCTAAAAACAGCACGTCCTTGCTGTAATTGGCCAGAACTTACATAGTAACAAAATAAGTAACCAATACAAGCAGCTGACTTTTCTGTCCGTGGCTGCAAGCTTCGGTGCTTTCTCTACCAGCTTAGCTAGCTGCAAACAAATCAGGCAGGCAGTGCAGTGTAGGGTTTGAAGCGTTTGCGGACATCTTTCGTCTTATAGCTCCTTTGGTAGAATTACCTTTTCCTGTACAACATTTTATTTCTTATTTGGTAGTCACACAACAAAACAAAACTGAAGTTGCTTTAGTAAAGGTAAGGGATGTTTTTGCTTACAAATTCGCACCGGTTCACCCAAAATGGCTTCTGCTAGCTAGCTAGCATATCTAACATCAGGCTTGTGTTAAGCTAACTAGCGCAGATATTAGCCTAGGAGCCGGCAGATGCTACAGTTGATTTATTCTAGAAGAAAATGGCGTCCGTCGCTTGTCTTCTTTATAGACTTTGTTTCTATAAATGTGCTACGCAAAGCATCGTTTTAGTATATATTTTTACGAATATTAATGAATACAATATATAGTCCATCACTTAAATTTCTTCCACGTTCCCATCCAAATTGGCCTCACCCCTGCTGCAGTGGGACGGCAACACAACAAACTGGTCTGAAGCGACCTGCCACCCTGCCCAGCTTCAAATATCTCTGCACCAAACATATTGCTAACCTTAAATCATAATGTACGTTCTGCAATGAATCCCCAAAAAACAGTACGAAGCATCCAAGGTTGAGGCTTGCTATTGCATTTCCCCTTGTTACACAAATATTTTCACTCTTCCTGTTAAATGTCGCAGATTTCTAACAGGGTTGTAATTGCATTGCAGATGGAAAGCGTTAGAATATCGTGACGTAGCTAATTATGTAGCAAGCTGGATAATTACCGAGCTGGTAGCTTTAGCGGCTGAGATGACGCACCGTTTGTTTTTTGTTCATGAGACAAAATGTACACAGGCCAGGGAAGCTTGTGTACATTCACGTTTTGACTTTTATGTAATAAAAATCTAAGCCAACTACTAATCGTAAAGAAATATGCTAACGTTGTGTCAATATTTATTGGACCCTTTTTGTTTTTGATTATTTTATAGGGACATCGTCATTGATAATAGAGGATGAGGCTGAATGTTTAAAGTCGATTTTTAAATCCTGCATCATGTGCATGTCTTGTTCTCTCCCGTGTTGGTTTTAATAGCTTTATGTTTTTGTTTTTTTTCCTTCCCCAGCACCGTTTCCCCCCCATCCCCTTCTATTATTCTTATTCTTTTGAGTATTCTTCATTGTCAAGCCGCCAAAGTGGAGAGTGTGATTGCAGAAGGGGGTGCTTCTCGTTTCAGGTAAATAACTCGAAGCATGACACAACAACACAACATTTTATTCTCCACTGAAACACGAAGCTAGCAGTGCTGGCTTCAACTTGTAGCGTTCAGAACAAAGCAGGATGTGGGAATGCTCAAAATGGCTGTCAGGCATTTCTCTTTGTGAGAGCTTTTGAAAAGGGGGTTGGGTACTTTCATCCGGCCTTGGGAGGGTTTTACTCCTGTGTTCTGTATTTTATATACTACCAAAGTCATAGTTTAAGTTGTGCTCGCAGTTCTCTGAATATCTCCATGGCTATGTTATTGTTTTCTTTTTTGTGGATGTCAGGTTCGTGTGTTGGAGGTTACATAGCAGGTTTCTAGAATCGGGGGAAAACATGCTTTCAGTCTTTTTCTGCACTATGACTTCTGTAAAATATAATAAGAATCTAAATTTTAAAAACTATAGAACTGGAACAAGTACCTCTTACATGGACATATAAAAGACGGACATCTCAGATCAAGTTTAACATTCAGCCATCACATCAGCGATGTGTTACAGACCCACTCAGACAGCATTACATGTCTCATGTGTTTTACATGATGTACCGGTAGTTGAGTCCACAGAAAACATAAAATGCAATTCAGTCCACATACCTTACATGTTGATGTCTTTAGATGAAACGATCAATCCCGAAATCACTCGCGGCATGAAACTTGTTAATGGGCAAATTATAACATATAGAACAAGTTTTTCTTTGACCCTAGTTGGGTTTTGAAATGTTTATACAAGAACACTGAAACATTTTAGACAGTTTATACCAACTTATTAAACAATTTTACCAACACTAGGGATACTCAATATCTTGCAAATATATTGTCATCGCAATATCAGGGTGCGCATTATTCATACCACAAAGGACTGGTAGGAGTGCAGTAATTGTTGCCTAAGCTATTTGAAGAGTTTTGAAGTTGCATTTTTCTTGCTAATCCTATATTTATTCAGTAGGACAAAGGCTGTGTCCAAAACGGCAGGACGGGTCCTCCGAAGGCCGAATTTGTCAGCCGCATACGTCACAGCTCCGCGACGAAGGACGTCCAAAACCGAAGACTCCTCTGATGCGGCCGACAAATACGTCCTTCCTTTGGCCCGAATCGAAGGGCAGGTCTGATGGATCCTTCCCGG
>NW_013952575.1:874092-876604 GCF_001266775.1 Austrofundulus limnaeus | reverse complement strand
ACCTACAGCGGGTCAATTAGTTCTTCAAATGATACTTTTAAGTTAATTTTATAGTTTTGTGATATTAATAAAGCTAATGTATTGATATTGATATTTTTCTAGTTTTGATTTAAGTTTGCTTGTTTAGCGTCGTCACAGTTGCTAGGTGACATGACGTACGCCGGGGTAAGGAGGGGAGGCTAGACCGTCCAAATTCACAGCCTCTTTTTTTTTTTTTTCCAGTCTTCCCGGTCTACCAAGGATCCGGCCCGCCGAGACCGGGGAGTCTGGGTCATCCGGAGGACCTGGCCTGTCGTTTTGGACACAGCCAAAGTCTCATTAAAGCAGCTTACACCAGACACAAATGATCTTGCCAAAAATACTAACGGTCACATAGTAAATAGGAGGTAGTAATTAGGGCTGGGCATAATCGTATCGTGTGCAATTAATCATCAGAAAAACAATCGATTATTTTTTTGGCACTTGACAATTAATACGATTAATGCAGGTCACTCCACTCTGCTCCTCTCTGCTTCAAATATGAAGAACATTTTTTAAAAAGTTCTGTGATTTATTTATCAACACAATTTAAAATTCGATATATAGCCTGAAGTCTGTAATTTTGACACAATTTGGAACAGCGCCAAGACATCAGCCCCTCTTATTACTTTAACAAACACTTGTGAAATTTAGTACATGGGTACATCAGCCCAGTACAAACAAAAAAGTCTTTTGGCACAATATTCTAAAACCTACAGGAAGTCAGCCATTTTTAAAAAAAATGTCAAACTTTGGCAGCTCTCATTTGTCATGCCAAATGCTAGTTTGTCTTCAAATTTTATCTTAACTTCAAATTTGGACCAAATCTTCTCGACAAGATGGTGCACCAAATTTATAATAACCTGAACCTCGAAAAAGGTCAAAGGATCGTTTTGAATCCGTCCATTTTTTTCTATGAACACATTGTTGGGGTATTGTCATGATAAATTGTCCACTGAGAGACAAAGACTCAAAATTATTATGACTAATAATTGGTTTAGTATTAATTAGTAATCTTGACTGATAAACAGCTTCTCCACATTGACTTGTTCTAGGAACAAGAAAATTTTAATGGATTCGTTTATACTAATAAAATCCTCCTGTTGTAACCAAGTTTCAGTAAGACAGAATAAATCAATATGGTGATCAGTTATCAGATCTTTAACTAACAGATTTAGAAGAAAAAGATCTGATGTTTAATAAGCCACACCTAATAGTTTTATTTTGTTCTGGTAAAATAAGAGTGTTTTATTTTTTACAAGACTTTTGTGATTTATTTTTTCTATAGTTAATATTTAGTTTATTTATATTAGTCCATGGGTGGGCTGACACAGTTTCATTGGGGTTTGGGTGGGTAACAGAGGAGAAGCAGCAGAGATGTGTATAAGACTACAAGTCTGTTTCCTGGTTTTAACCCTGGGTTGTCAATAATTTTGGTGGTCAACAAAATCAGCCAAATTCCTAGAAAGGAGAGCGGCTCCATCCAAAGTGGTGTGGATGCTATCTCCACATCAGACCAGTTTTTCTCCAAAAAACCTCCCAATTGTCTATGTAGCCCACGTTGTATTCAGAACACCACCTGGCTACTCAGCAGTTGAAAGACGACATGCGACAAACATCGCTAGTCAGGTTGGGGAGGGGACCAGAGAAAGCTAAGTAGTCTGACATAGTCTTTGCAATGTTTCACACAGAAGCAACATTAATTTTAGTGATCTCTGATTACCTGGTGTCATTACTGCTGATGTGAATCAGTTTTGCTGTACTTAGCATTAGCAGTCTGCAGTTTCAGGTAGGATTTGGTGTCGCCCACTCTGGTCCCTGGTATGAATTTGACTATGGACGCTGGAGTCCCTGGTACCACGTTTTGCACAACGGAGCTGTCAATTACCAGGGTCTGGTTTTCAGCGGGTGTGTCGCTGAGTGAGGAAAAATCGTTTTGAAACTTGAACGTGTTGACGGTGAAATGCAAATTTGGCTTTAGCACTAGGCTTACTCCGGACCATTACCCAGCTGGCCTGGGTTCCCGGCTGCATAGGGTTTGTGGGAGGACCGTTAACAGGAGCTGAAGCTACTCTCAGTAGCTCCACGCTAGCCTGACTATCTTCTGCTTTTTCAAGAGTTAAGAGACAAGCTTTCTGTTTAGGCAGCCTCGCCTCCAAAGCTACTATTTAACTACATTTATTACACGTCTCACCAGGGGTTAAAGGGATCCACTATTAGTTGTAACACTAAACTTTATTTGATAAACATTTATTTTAACTGTAAAATAAAGACTGTAAAAATACTGTAGGATGGTTAGTTTTGTAAAAAATTTTAAAATATATTTTAACACGGATGGAGCCATTTTATTTACATGCAAAGCATTCTGGGTAAATGATGGCATCAACTAGGTCATCCTTGCAAGGCTGCTAGCGAGCTATATCCACCCTGAAGGTTAATCTTGGACAATATCTGATGATCGACTCTTTTAAATGAAACCAGAGAGCGTTGACAG
>NW_013952575.1:865549-873695 GCF_001266775.1 Austrofundulus limnaeus | reverse complement strand
CTGTCAACGCTCTCTGGTTTCATTTAAAAGAGTCGATCATCAGATATTGTCCAAGATTAACCTTCAGGGTGGATATAGCTCGCTAGCAGCCTTGCACTGATGACCTAGTTGATGTCATCATTTACCCAGAATGCTTTGCATGTAAATAAAATGGCCCCGACCGTGTAATATATTTTTAAACTTTTAGTTTAAAAATGATAAAAACTGAACATCCTACAGTATTTTTACGGTCTTTATTTTACATTTAAAGTATATGTTTATCATATAAAGTCTAAAGTTACAACTAATCAGGGATCCCTTTAAAGTGATTTTCAATTCTTGTCAGTACTATGACAAAAAAGCGTCATTGTCTGTCCCAGTGTAAGCATCCTTGTATTTATGTATTTAATGGTTAACCTCTTGAGAACCAGCATCCTGATATTGCCAAAGGACCCGGCCCACCTACACCAGATAGGCCGGGTCCTTTGAAGTACGCTGCTCCTGAATTTGGGCACAGTCATAGATCATAACTGTACTTTGCTTTCTGTCTCCTGGCATGCATTGCTAATCCTCATAGAAATAAATTAGATCAAGTAATGTTAAGATTAGTCACTGTTTCAGTTGTTCAAAGTCTTGATGTTCAGTCATTTTGAGAGTCCCTGAAAGCAGAACAAACATCGTTGCTTTTAGTGAGTGAAATGTGCCGCTCAACACGTTTTACAAACTTGATGTGGCGTTCTGTGTTCGTCTCTGCAGTGCTTCTTCGGGGGGAGGAGGTGGTAGGGGTGCACCTCAGCACTATCCCAAGACTGTCGGCAACAGGTTTGTTCATTGCCCTTAACATTAAAGTAAACATTTTAAATTGGCATCGATACTATTCATAATGGTTACTTCACTGCAGTACAAAACAGCTGGACAGCTTTGATTAAAAGTACAGGATTCCAGGAAGCTTTGATTTGTATTCCCAGAAGTCCTGTAATAGAATTACAGATGGCTGCAGATAAACATCCAGGCTTTTCTTTCTTTCTTTTACCAAAAGGAATATGTAGGAAGGAAAAAAAGAAAGCTTGTGCAAACAATGTTTTGACTCGATGACTAATACTTACATAAAGTACATGTACAGATGTTGGGATCAGTTTTAAAGAGAGTGGACCTGTTGGCGGTACTGGGTTTAGTGATAAGGGTGTGTGTGTGTGTGTGTTACATGCCTCATTGTTGTCAGAATGTATGTGACTCCGTCTTTTTGCTCATGTCTGCAGCGAGTTCCTGGGGAAAACCCCAGGGCAAAGCGTTCAGAGATGGGTTCCTTCACGAAGCACTAGACGAGATGCCAACTCCAGCAACGAAAAAGAGCGACATGACGCAATCTTCAGGAAAGTGAGAGGGTAAGCCTCTGATTCAGAAAAGTTATACAAGAATCTTGATCTGGTGCAGATTTGTTTTAAATTTATGGGTTTTTATGTGTAATACTTAGAAGCTGTAACAATCAAATTACAGTTAAATGTTTGAGTATTTTCTGACAAACTTCTGAGAAAGCCATTTTAAACCATGTGTGAGTGAAGTGAGGTTCCTGCTACTTTTTGGTTGATACTAAACAAAAATAAATGGTTCATTAAGATGGTAATGCTTCGCTAAAGGCACCTTAGCCTGGTCTCCTGCTGTATCAGGTGATGTTTGGAAATTAAAAATCAAAGAGATGAGTTTCCTTCTGGAGTCTTCACTTGCAACAGACGACTAAAAATTTGACCTCGGCTGATAAATGTTGTAAACTACAAAGTATTTGATTTACAACAAATAACTGAACTCAGATTGTTCTCCCAGGATCCAAGCTGTTTATCCTGGTGGTAATACGACTAATCCTTTCACCGTATGTTTTTGCTCAGTTATTCTGACCCATGCTACTTCACCCCTCCCCTCTTGTTTGTGTTCATGCAGCATACTCAACAAACTCACACCTGACAAGTTTGACAAGCTATGCCTTGAGCTCCTGAATGTGGGCGTAGATTCAAAACTCGTCCTTAAAGGAATCATCTTGCTGGTAAGTGAAGATGTTTTTTTCGGGCTCTGCTAAATGAAGAGATATGCATTCCTACTTGGCAGGGAGCTCTCGCTGACTCATTCCCACTCATTTTAGTGATTCTGTGGTTCCGCTCTGGTTTGTTTCAGATTGTGGACAAAGCCCTAGAAGAGCCGAAGTATAGCTCGCTCTATGCTCAGCTATGTCTGCGCTTGGCAGAGGACGCACCAAACTTTGATGGCCCTTCATCTGAGATCCAAACATCCCAAAAGCAGAGCACAGTAAATATTTCAACTATGACCACTTTTCACGTTGTTTCTATATGCACGTGGTAGGGCTGCACGGTATATGCAGTAGACGGTAGAAACGGTATGAAGTTGGCCTACGGTAGAAATTTACCCTCTACCGTCCTATCGTTATTACGTCATCGCACCTGTGTCAGCATGGCTGCGAGTGCAGAGGCAACTGAGCAGGAGTTAGAAATATAATGAAGAAATTCAAGCGTTTTAAAACACGCATAGACAGAATAATAATCCTCAAAATTTCCTCCAAGTTACGTCGTGTCGCGGGATCATTTCCTCCCTCTCCTCTCTTCTCCTCTCGCTGCACATCGTGCAGAGCAAAGCTTTAACAACCGCAGTTTTTCACACCCAGTTGTCAGAGAAAAAACTTGTTTTTTTAAGTATTGTGACCCACAGAGATGATTATAAAAAAGACGTGGACGTTCCTTCAGTCATAAATCCATCTTGCTAATGTAAAGTCGGCTTCTGCTCTGATGATGAAGATGAGAGCGCAGCTGATAAGTTCAGCAGGTGGATGCTCATTGTTTGGCAGGCAGATATTAAAGCAAAAATGCTGGGTTTGATCAAGATTACGGTTTAGGGCTGCCACAATTAATTGACGACTAATCGATTATTAAAATAATTGTTTGTGGCAGCCCTATTACAGTTCTCTGCAAAAAATTACTCTAAAAATTACATTAGCTTTAATTTTTATGATAGTTTTCTACCGTGATATACACCGTGAACGGATTCAGTTTATGCCGTGATATGAATTTAAGGTCATACCGCCCAGCCCTAGCAAGTGGCGTACTTTTCCACAGTTATCTTTCATGGTGACACGTAACGTGGATGTTTTTATTTGTTTTTGTAGACCTTCAGGAGACTGCTGATTTCCAAGCTTCAAGATGAATTTGAAAACCGCGCCAGAAATGTTGAAAGTAAGTCGCTATGATTTTCCAGTTCAGTGACAGAAACTGCTTGAGTTTTCAGTCTTCACAGATTATAAGATAAAACTATGCTGCAGTTCTCTAGATGCAGCTTAAAAAATAAAAACTCGGATCGTGTAGTTATAATTAGCTGTCGTACAACATTTATAAACCATGTGTAATAGCAATGATTGTAGTAAAATCAAATAGAGCTCAGCACAAACACTAGTTTGAATTTTATGAACGTACAGGAAAGCACAAATTAAATGAAATCCACATTTTCAGGCAGATCTTAAAGTTTGAAATAATTGTTTCTTTGTAAAGCCATAATTTATTTCTTGTTGTAGCTTCTTGAAATATTTTATGTCTGACAGGACTCTTGATGCCATTTTAAAACAATTTTGATCTCCCAAGTTTTGTTATTCGAATGTTATGCGAAAGTTTTTTTCTTTAATAAAGGTTTATTAAACTTTTCAGTCAAGTTAGCTTTAAATTGTTTGTGTAGAAATATTATCTGCAAGTACAAATAACTTTAGTGTACCCAGGAGATGCATCCAGTAAGAATTTTCTAATATTTTCAATAAAATACTTGTGTTAAAGAGGCAGAAGTTTAAATATTTAAATATTAGTACTCTTGTGTTGCCTGTACACACACAGGTTTCCTCCAGGTACTCCAGTTTCCTCCCACAGATCAAAAACATGCATGTTAGGTAAATAGATAACTAAATTATCAATAGACCTTTATTTTTTATGATTGTGTTGGTCAATCCTTAGGAGAGCCCTTTTATTAAAAAGAGTTTTAATAGTTTTATTGCCTCTAATCTGTAATATAACACCGTTTGACATGATACACTAAAAAACAACAGCAGAGTTTACCTAGAAAATAATAAACTTTAAACATCAGTGTGTTCAGCTTGACTCGAGGTGAAAAATAAAAGCTGCTGTCGTTAAGAAAAGACAGAAAAGATGACAACTTTAAAAACAGATGAATTGTTTTCTAACCAGAAATTCACACCTTTATTTTGTTATAATTCTTGTTGCCACCTGGTTTCTAATCTAATGTTCCTCTTTTTTTTGTCCTCAGTCTATGACAAACATGACAACCCTCTTACTTCTGAGGAGGAGGAGCAGCGTGCTATTGCCAAGATCAAGATGCTTGGCAACATTAAATTCATCGGGGAACTTGGCAAACTTGATCTTATCCATGAATCTATCCTTCATAAGTGCATCAAAACAGTACGTTCACGTTTGATTGTGTGATTTGTGTGGCCTCACACAGGTCAAAGCTCAGTTTCTCCAATAATTCTGAGATAAATTCCAACTCAAATGAAGCACTTCATGTAATTTATTGTTTTTATGAACTAAACTTTTCTGAAAAATGCTGCTGGATGAACTGTCAATTTAAAATGACCTACTGGTAAACTCCCAGTGCACCCACCTGCCTTTTGTCTCTGTTTTATGAAGCTTCTGGAAAAGAAGAAGAGAGTCCAGCTCAAAGATATGGGGGAGGATCTGGAATGCCTCTGTCAGATAATGAGAACAGTGGGGCCGAGACTCGACCATGAGAAAGCCAAGGTCAGAGTTGACGATCAGGGATTGTTTTGATTTAAAACAATTTCTTTGTAACCCTTAAAACTTATGACAATCTATTACTTAACATTCATTGGTCAACTTGTTGGCAAAAAAAACTATCAGAGTTTTAAAGACTTTTTTTGTTTTATTTTTTCCATTCTTGCCAGACACTTATTTAAGTTTCTGTATTGAGCAGCCGTATCAGTGGGAGTGCTGTCTTAGCTCAGCACCTGGACTAAACTACTTCCCATTGCACTTTCTCACTTCCCCTTTCCTCTTCTTGTCCTCTCTCTAGTCTTTAATGAATCAGTACTTTGGCCGTATGCGATCCTTAATGAACAACAAGGAGTTGCCTGCTAGGATCCGCTTCCTACTGCAAGACACAGTGGAACTGCGAGAAAACAACTGGGTCCCCCGCAAGGCCTTCATCGACAACGGACCAAAGACGATTAACCAAATCCGTCAGGATGCAGTGAAGGTGAGTCAGCAGCTAGGTATTCTGCTGATTTGAATCCAAAAAAAAAAAGGAAACTAAAGTACTAATTTTAACGTCTTAAACTTTAATACTAAATATTTTTTGGGGAAAAAATAAATCTGACGTTTTGTTTGTTAGGATTTGGGTGTTTTCATCCCAGCACCGATGTCTCAGGGGTTGAGGATGGACTTCTTCCTGGAGAGCCCCTTCATGCCCAACAGAATGAAGCTGGACAGGGAGACTCTCGGGGGATTGGCTGACATGTTTGGACAGATGCCAGGTACATGTTTTTGAAATCCCTGAACGTATCCACCGGTGGTTCTGCGTGGACTCTGAACCCACATCACTTATGCTCCTTTCTTCTTCAGGCAGTGGGATTGGAACCGGCCCAGGCGTTATTCAGGACAGGTACTCGCCCACTATGGGACGCCATCGCACCAACCCGCTCTTCAACGGCCACAGCGGCCACATTGCGCCTATCCCGCAGTCACAGTTTGACATTGGGCCCAAGTCCTTTGTCAAGTCCAACCAGGTAATCCAGCTCAAACTGGGTGTGAACATTAATCATTGAACAACATCCATACAGAGACTTCTGTGATGTCTTGACAGGTTCAGAACCAGCATTTCCTAAACCAGAACCAGAACCACATGAGTCAGTCGCAGGTGCAGTCTAAGGACATGCCTCCACGTTTCAGTAAGAAAGGACAGCTCAATGCAGACGAGGTAACTAACCGTTTCTACAGGTTTCCAGTTTTCCTGCTGGTTGTCTTAATGCCCGGTGATTATAAAAAGACGCGTTATTCTGAGGAACAAAACCTGCTGCTAGTCTTTCCTCTGCTCTTTGCTCTGTCTACCACTTCTCCTCCTCTCTTTCCTCTTCCCTTTTTCTTCAAACTGGTGGCAGGTCCGCTGACTGCGATTATGAGATATGAGGGCATAACTAATCACTACCACAGGGTCCTCAGCGACTCTGGAAATCACCTTTTCTAGACAGGGAAAGCTCAGTAAATGAAGGAAAATAGAAAACAATTAGGGAAAACTTTGTATTTTTGAACACTGACGTACTGATTAAAAGATTATTCTGACATGTTGATCCTTTAGATTTAAAATGCTGGTTATCACTGAGTTTTCTGCAGCGTACATCAGAGGAGGGCCAAAACTCAAAACTTGGTCCAGGCCAGGGGCCAGGGTAATTGTTTACTGAAAAAATGTTACAACAAATTATTCTTACAGAAATACAAATTACTTTTTCCAAATTATGTTTTGTATAGCATTTACAACATGCATAACTTAGATTTAGAAAAAAACACATCATTAGCATTAATTACTTATGCCTTATTCTCTATCAATAACTTTTTGATTTATTATTTCTTAGAGATACATTTCACCACAAACCAGCAAATCAGTAAAAAAAACAACTAAAAGTCCAATTATTTGACTTTAGAATAAGAGAAAACAGAAAAAGCTCATGAATGTCAATTCTCTGTTACTCAAAGATGACTGAAAAATTCAAACTTAATTTTCTTGGCTTTAAAGTTGGCCAGAAGAATACAGTAAATACATGACAAAAAAAACAAAAACTAACATTTAAAATATTACCTTTGGGGACAGACATGTTATTGATGGCCATGTTTGGCCTGCAGGCCTTGAGTTTGACACGTGTTGTAAATAATCCATATATTCTTACTGATTGGTTATTGTGGTGTTTTATTTCTACAGTATAATTATTAACAATGATGGCTGTACGCACATGTAACAGGCTTCATTCAATCACTGCAACAGTAAATCTGAGTGTTCTGACTGAAACGTCTCCTAGAATTTCAGGGTTTACTCGGGGAAACCTCAGGGATGTTTAGTTTTCATGAACTGCAGGGGTTGCTGCAGTAAACGGGTTCAGAGCTTTGAAGAATAAGATTAAGTGCATGCTTTGTCCTGTGGCTCGCAGATCAGCCTGAGGCCTGCTCAGTCATTCCTTCTCAACAAGAACCAGGTGCCCAAGCTGCAGCCTCAGATTCCAACAATGATGCCTCCCAGTACCCAGCCCCCACGCACTCAAACCCCTCCTCTCGGACAGGTGGCGCATATTCAGCAATTCTAACTAATTAAAAATATCATATTTTAAAACAGTTGTATTGAAATCCCACAATGAAATACAAGGATTTTTAGCAAAATGATGAGATGATCTTTTGCTGTCAGCCTCCACAGCTTGGCCTGAAGACCAACCCTCCTCCCATCCAGGAGAAGCCTCAGAAAACAAGCAAGAAGCCGCCTCCTGCCAGGGAGGAGCTTCTGAAAACTCTGGTGAGCAAGCAGTGATGAGTGTGAGAGTTAACTGTGTGTTAAAATCATCCCAGCGCTCTCCCTCTCAGGTTACTAAAACTTAGACTGGAGTTATTAATCTTCCTGTTTTACGCTTGTTTGAATTTAAGCTGCTTTGAGCACAAGAAACTGCAAAATTCTTTGGTATCTTGACTTGAAACATGATAGTTTTGTTTAGTGAGCGGGGATGGATAAAGAGCACAAATGAGCGAGGGGAGGGGCCTTGTTGGTGGGCCTGTTGCTCTCCTCAAATCGACACTGAGCTTTAGTCAAACCTCGTGTTCCTCGGATGAAGGACACGAAGTTAGAAACACTCTGATCTTCAAAGCGTTCCCAGTAATATTGGGCCTCATGCAAGAACATGTTCATATTCTTATCCTAAATTTCTCTTACTTTTGTTCGTACAAAGGGTTCGTACGAACATGTCACGTCAGATTCAACAAACTCTTCTATCTTCAGGACAAGTGTGTAAATGAGGAGCATAAACTGATGAATGTGTACCTACTGTATGTGCTCGCACATGAGAGGAGATTAGCATAATTACCACCCCAAAAACACCATATAAGGCTATGTTTCC
>NW_013952575.1:858464-864916 GCF_001266775.1 Austrofundulus limnaeus | reverse complement strand
ATTGGTGAATGCCACAAATTCTCCTAAATCACTCGTACGCACAATTTAAGAACAAATCTGTGCGTACGAACTGTTCTTGCAAGAGGCCCAATGTTTCTTCGAGCGGAACCACAGATTAAAAAGAGGTTTGCACAACAAATAAGCTGTGGTTTTTGAAAAGCTGACAGCAGCTAAGGTTTTGCTCTCCCTGCTGTGATTCAGGAGGCACTTCTGACTGACTACTTGAACACTAAGAACCTGAGCGAGGCTGTGAATGGCGTGCGGGAGATGAAGGCTCCAAAGCATTTCTTGCCAGAGATGCTCAGTAAGATGATCATGTGTTTGCTGGACCAGCCCGATGAGGACAAGGAGCACATCAGCACTCTGATTCACACCCTCCGCAGTGAGGGTCTCATCACCGGAGAGAGCTTCATGCAGGTAGTTAACATCCCTCCTGGACCACTGTTCTCACACAGACATTGATTCAGCACTCGCACGTTTTTACGTTCTGCATCTTCAGGCTTTCCTCAGCGTCCTGGACCAGTGCCCTAAGATAGAGGTGGACGTGCCCCTGGTGAAGTCCTACCTGGCTCAGTTTGCGGCCCGGGCCATCATTGCAGAGCTGGTGAGCGTGGCAGAGCTGGCTCACCCCCTGGAGAACGGCACCCACTTCCCCCTCTTCCTCCTCTGCCTGCAGCAGACGGCCAAGCTGAAGGACCGCGAGTGGCTCACAGAGCTGTTCCAGCAAAGCAAGGTCAACATGCAGAAGATGCTTCCAGGTAAACCCTTCTGGCTTTCATCCAGGTTCAACATTTAAATGCAACGTACACGGGTAATCATGAAACCGTTTGTCTGCGACAGAAATCGATCAGAACAAGGACCGCATGCTTGAGATTCTGGAAGGGAAGGGGCTGAGCTTCCTCTTCCCACTGCTAAAGCTGGAGAAGGAGCTGCTGAAGCAGATTAAAGCAGACCCCTCTCCACAGTCCATTTACAAGTGGATTAAAGACAATATCTCACCCAGGCTTCACACTGACAAAGGCTTCGTCAACATCCTTATGACAAGGTAAGTGATGGAAACCATGTTAGCAACACTTAACACCTGTCTGTCACTGGGCTGCCGCTGTTAGAGTTCCCAAATATTTGAGAGTTTGAAATTTCCTCTCATGAGTTGAAAGGCCTTGCTGCTGTGTTGCTGAAATGTCCAACGTACTCATAATTTCCACATTTTCTCTCAAAGTAATCTGAGACATCATTTGCATTAAAAATAATTTCATAAAACTCTAAAAAAATATGCAAGTTATGAGAGACAAGGGCACATTTTGCCAATTTCATTCATGCATCATCAGGGTTCAACAAGATTTTTTTCTTTACCTGCCCGAAACAAAAATGTTCAAAATTTGATGAAATATAAGAAAACCGTGTACTGTAATTGTACTAAAAAACTATTAACATGGTTATACAGAGGTACATAATATATGACATCTGATTTAGCAGATGCAAACATTGCAGACTGAGTCACTCACAGTCAGTCAACTGTTTTATCAAAAACATCTTGAAAAACCTTTTTTTAGACCTTTCCAGTGTTTCCCATAGAGTACTGGTCTTGGGAGGGCTGCTTATAAAAACAGAATGATCAACAGCAGCAGCTTTGTTTTAAATACAATTTACAGAACATGAAAGTCTGCAATTTGAATTAAGTGAATCTTATATAGCCTATTTCATATCTAAAGATACATTTAAGATATCTTGAACTGGAGTCTCTCTACAACTTAATGATAAATCTAATGTTATTTATACAAGTCAGAATATAATTAGAGATATCTTAAATAGGTATTTTGAATTGTCAAAATACACTCACCGGCCACTTTATTAGGTACACCACGCTAGTAACGGGTTGGACCCCCTTTTGCCTTCAGAWCTGCCTCAATTCTTCGTGGCATAGATTCAACAAGGTGCTGGAAGCATTCCTCAGAGATTTTGGTCCATATTGACATGATGGCATCACACAGTTGCCGCAGATTTGTCGGCTGCACATCCATGATGCGAATCTCCCGTTCCACCACATCCCAAAGATGCTCTATTGGATTGAGATCTGGTGACTGTGGAGGCCATTTGAGTACAGTGAACTCATTGTCATGTTCAAGAAACCAGTCTGAGATGATTCCAGCTTTATGACATGGCGCATTATCCTGCTGAAAGTAGCCATCAGATGTTGGGTACATTGTGGTCATAAAGGGATGGACATGGTCAGCAACAATACTCAGGTAGGCTGTGGCGTTGCAACGATGCTCAATTGGTACCAAGGGGCCCAAAGAGTGCCAAGAAAAGATTCCCCACACCATGACACCACCACCACCAGCCTGAACCGTTGATACAAGGCAGGATGGATCCATGCTTTCATGTTGTTGACGCCAAATTCTGACCCTACCATCGAATGTCGCAGCAGAAATCGAGACTCATCAGACCAGGCAACGTTTTTCCAATCTTCTCTTGTCCAATTTCGATGAGCTTGTGCAAATTGTAGCCTCAGTTTCCTGTTCTTAGCTGAAAGGAGTGGCACCCGGTGTGGTCTTCTGCTGCTGAAGCCCATCTGCCTCAAAGTTCGACGTACTGTACGTTCAGAGATGCTCTTCTGCCTACCTTGGTTGTAACGGGTGGTTATTTGAGTCACTGTTGCCTTTCTATCAGCTCGAACCAGTCTGCCCATTCTCCTCTGACCTCTGGCATCAACAAGGCATTTCCGCCCACAGGACTGCCACGCACTGGATGTTTTTTCTTTTTCGGACCATTCTCTGTAAACCCTAGAGATGGTTGTGCATGAAAATCCCAGTAGATCAGCAGTTTCTGAAATACTCAGACCAGCCCTTCTGGCACCAACAACCATGCCACGTTCAAAGGCACTCAAATCACCTTTCTTCCCCATACTGATGCTCGGCTGCAGGAGATTGTCTTGACCATGTCTACATGCCTAAATGCACTGAGTTGCCGCCATGTGATTGGCTGATTAGAAATTAAGTGTTAACGAGCAGTTGGACAGGTATACCTAATAAAGTGGCCGGTGAGTGTATATTAAGAGATATTTTTTTATTTATTTGTTTCTTTCATTTATAAAAACAAACCAATCTATGTACACCATTAAAAAAACAAAGTAAATCATACCCTGAGTTAAAAGGGTGCAGAGGGAAGAAAAAAACTATCATATTTGCCCCTTATTTTTAAAAAATCAGCTTCAACAAACAAACAAGCTCAAGCTGGAAAGATCTCCAATAATAAAAGGAAACATTTTATTATTTTATCCTAAATAACTAATATGTCTAATCTAGTCATAAAACAATTTCAAATAACTGGAATGTAAGCGTGGTGAAGCCAAATAAATGCAACATCGGCCTGCCGTACAGTGAGCCTGTTGAACTGACCCTCTGCTGCTCTGCTCTCAGAGCACAAGCTGACATTAACAAGATGGATTTACGGCTGAACGAACGTCCACATCTTTTTATCATCTCTGTGGGTATAACAATACATAAAAACAAGGTTTTTTTTCTCCGACAACTTGGGTGTGGAAAAACTACAGTTGTTAAAGCTTTAAAGAAAAATACTTTATTTTGGTTTTAAGAAGAACACACAAACTTGTTGACTTTTTTTTTAAAATTCGTAACTAATAAAAAGATGTGGTGGATACTAGTGCTGGGCAGTATACAGTTTTGTGCCACATACCGGTTTTTATTTTTGTTATGATATGAATTTTCAGAATACCTGAATACCGGACATAACGGTTTAAATAGTCTGAACATGTGCGGAACGTTTGGTCGCGGCCGCCATTGAGTTGTTTCCCGGGGGACAGTTTTCCTTGCAGCACCGCTATGTGCGTTAGCATGCTAATGTTATAGTTGAACAGCTTCAGAGGCAGGTGGCGATTTTGCTGCTTATATTGACTGACTTTAAAAAAACATCCCGTTTTCACCATTGCTGAATGTAGTAAACACCTCTTCAGTGACGTGCACAGTTAGATTTAAGGCGCGACATTAATATTGGAGACGTTATGTTAATGGAGACTTAATGTGGTTCTATTGTGAAAAGCCGGGGGGAAGTAGTTTTGTAGTGGAATTGAGTTGACTGGTGTGCAAGGTGAGTCGTGCTGTTAATCTTTATTAAATAACATAAAACAATAAACCCGATAATAAACTTTTCGTAACCCTCCTCCTTCACGACCGGACCAAAATGCGTGACCACTGTGTCCAACTAGGAGGAGGAGAAGAAAAGATGTTTAGAGGAGGGAAACAGAGACACAGACAGAGGTACAGTAAAAGAAAAAAGTTAATAAGCAGTGTTTGTACATTTTATTATCAGCTGACCTGTGATGAAAAGAAAAATACCGTCAAATACCATCAAACCGGTGTAAATGTTGAAAATACCGTGATATAAATTTTTGTCCATACCGCCCAGCTCTAGTGGACACATCTTGTGTAGATGTAGAACATCCTGAATATTGTTTTGCACAAGAAACCCTGGGGTTGAACCTGAACTGTGTGTGATCTCTGACAGTTTCCTGCAGTACATCTCCCAGGAGCTGGGCATGGCGGAGAGTGACGATCAGCTGGCGGCTCCCTCCAAAGAGCTGCTGGAGCAGGAGAAGCAGCTGCTGCTGGCCTTCAAACCCGTCATGCAGAAGTTCCTGCACGACCACACCGAGCTGCAGGTCAGCGCCCTCTACGCTCTGCAGGTGCACTGCAACGCCAGCTGCTTCCCCAAAGGTACCCAAACACCCATATTTGTATCTGTCCTGTGTTTTTATAAAGTCATTTATTTATATATTTAATTTCCAACAAGGCATGCTGCTGCGCTACTTTGTTAATTTCTATGACATGGAGATCATTGAAGAAGAAGCCTTCCTTGCATGGAAAGAAGACATTACCCAAGAGTTTCCTGGAAAAGGCAAAGCTTTATTCCAGGTACGTTTCTGACACTCGTCAATCATAAATCAGCTCTTGGTTTAATTGAGTTTACACTGGAGTTGTTCCTGACTCTTTGTTTTCTTCCCGTCAGGTAAACCAGTGGCTCACCTGGCTGGAGACGGCAGAGGAGGAGGAGTCTGAGGACGAAGCTGACTGAGAAACCCAAGTAGAAGCATCAGCCTTTTGTTCTTAACTCGCCTTTCCTTTCCTTCAACACCACGCTTAATGTAACCACTACCACGTGGCACTTGGCTGCTTTTCTCTCACAAATCTAAACCGAAAGCTTACTTTGTAGGGCCTCGTGTGCGTCCAGCTGCACTGTAAGGTCGATCATCTACATGAATTATAGACCTCTAAAGTGGCTCAACAGTCTTTTCTTTTATTTTGATCATTAAGGGTGTTCCTTTTCCGTTTTGCATGTTTTTTTTTTTTTTTTCAAATTAGAATTTTCTCTTTGACAAAATGGCTTTATTTAAAAATCAGATTTCCTCTTGAATGAATAAATATCCTAAGTGATTGTTAAATGATATATCAGGACCTTTAACTTTGAATCTGTAATGAACAAAAAGAAGCCTACTGAAAGGAGAATGAAGCATAACCATGTTCATTTATAAAACATCCCCTGCACAGCGGAGGAGTTTTAAATAAAATCATCTTCTTGGTTGCGCCTGTGAACGTTGCCACTCGTCAGGCATCACATCCTGTGTGTCTGTTATTCTCCAAACTTTAGAACATTTTCAAATCAAGTGTAATCAACGGTGTGCCGCTGTAACATCTTATAATCGCCTGCTTCTACCTCTTAGATGGGCTTTTTGGTTTTGTGCTGGGATGGGAACAATGAAAGCAAATGGTTAAATATTTGATTTAGTCCTGTCCTGATTGCACATTTAACTAATGTTCACAAAAGCTTCACCTGGTTTACAAGTATTAATATTTGAGTGAGAGGTTATGAATTTGGCAGCTTGTAGAAATGTACCCACTCAGTTTGCAGCGGCACTAACATGAGCGGCCTTTTTATTCGGAGGCTCTAGGTCTAAAATGAGAAATGGTCAGAAAATTACAACTTGTGATTTCCTTATGTAACAACTAAACAACTGAAGATCTGTTATTAAACAAACCATGTGGAAGTCAGGTGATGAATTTCTATCATTGTAAGGTATTAATAATTATTATTGTGCACCTGTTGCTTTAATGTCAGTAAAGTCCAATACATGAGCACCAAGTCTGTTTTCACTCATTGTTGTACGTATAATGGTTATTCTTTTTATTATACTTTGTTTTTTACAACTTATTTCTCATATAGTTGGATTATTATATAATTCCAATAGATTAACAAGATGTGAAGTGCTGCTCAAGTCAGTGCTTTAAAGGCACAGTGTGTAGGATTCTGTCAATTATTTTAGCCGAAATTGAGATAATCACTAATGACGACAATAAAAAAACATGTCTAATCATTGCAGACAAAGACCTTGTTTTATTATTTTTACCTTATAAAAAGCTGTTTATATCTCCATGGTC
>NW_013952575.1:850707-852817 GCF_001266775.1 Austrofundulus limnaeus | reverse complement strand
CAGTTCTCTTAATCAGATAATGGACAGAACAATCTCTTCTGTTCGTGATTCATTTGTTGTTTAACTAATAATGTTTATGCATTTGTTAAATCATGATAATGACTGTCACAGGAAAAGTGGAACCACTTCTTTTCTTTTATCGTGCCTTAAAGATTAATAATGGTATAAAAATCACAGAGAATCTCATTACAATGTTTTCATTGTGTTTTTATATAAATCACTGTTTTTGTTTTACTGTGAACACAGTAATATAATTGTGGATTTTTCCTGAGAAAATCTTTCATTTATCTGGACCAACAGAATGGTGCAGAGATGATTATAAAACAGAAATGTTAATTAATCATCATAAATGTTTTGCAGTGATTTCTTTTAGTCTATCAGAAGAAAGTTGAAAAAAGGTTATCATCCTGTTATGAACAGCCATAGAATTTTAACCTTGAGCTGGCGCCACTGGCAAATTTTTTATCTTTCTTTCTCTGACTCATCCCTAAGCCTGAGGGCAGAACCAAAGATCGTCCGTTTCTTTTACTAACCCGGACAGCTTTGAGCAACGTACACTCTTCTTCCTGATTCCGAACTAGGAAGAAAGCTGAGTTCTCTCTCCGGAGAGACTCAGTTTGGCTTTTAAGTCTTAGCCCATGAGCTAACTAGGGAAGACTTGATAGCCGGGACTCGGCACGCCAGCCGGTCCCACCCCTGAGGCTTCAAGCCGCTAAGTGTGTTTTCAACTCCCGTGGGGAGATTTTATTTTGAAAAGAAGGGACCGGATGTACAGCTAGAATCTTTCTGGCTTGGACTGAAACAGACGAAAAGTTACCTGGAAAACACCTACTCGCCAAGGACCAATAAGCGAGCCGATAAAAAGTTCCCTGACTGATCGGAGGTGAGACAGTTCCTACCCAGGGGGTGTCTTAAGAAGCCATCACCAGGTAAAGCTGACGTGTTCGGGGTGACGTGTCCTAACTAAGCGCAGAAGGGACGTGCTGATCCGATTGAACCACACTTTGATAAAGTAAAATGAGTAGAAACCTATTAATCTTACTTTCCTCCTTTTCTTTGTTCTTTATTTGCCAAAATTTAAGCTGAAAGTGCCAGTAAAATTGTTTGGTTGTTAACATCAGAACTGACGTTTTACTGTTCTATATAAGTAATCTGAGTTGATGTGAATTGAAATTCAGACACGGGTTTTATCTCATTTTAACTTTGACACTTTTTATAGGAATAACCACAATCAAGTGTACTCATGATTTGTTCAATTTGTGTAAATAAATGATTGCATAGTCTTTTATGAATCAACTTGAACTCGTCTGAACGTTCACTTATTGTGCCACTTTTCACTTCGCACAGTCAAGATATTAACAAGTAATGAGAAATACCTTGGTAAAACTTTCCTCATAACCTTATGTATGAGAGACGTAGGAGTAACTTAATACCACCTTAAACTCCCCTCCTACATATGATTAGAAATTATAGTTATAACCAATTTGTAAATAACATGCTAACTCACATGTTGCGAGATGTCACATGATCCGTTAGCACTTAAAGGTTTTAATGTTTATGTTGCTACTACATCAAATATTAACCTAATATCTGTAAAACTGAATCATAGTGCTTTTTGTGTTTGCTAATGTTGATTAGCTGTGGAGCCATCTTGAACAGGGTTGACTCAAAGTTAATCTGTAATTAAATACTTAGTTTCTTCAAAATCAATGGTTCATGAGATATTTTGCTAACAAACACAAGGGGGTAAACATTAATGCCTTTTTCTTTTGGTGGCAGCTGATCATAAGTTCTTGATAGAATCCACAGCTGAAACCTAAAAAAAAATCATTTTTAGGAGCCACAAGAGAAATGTTTCATGTTTTGTTCTAAGTTTTTAGTTGCTTCAAATTTGATGATAAAACTTTGAGGAACCTGAAGGCACAATCAGAACCTTTAGCTGCACATACAGGTGCTGGTCATAAAATTAGAATATCATGAAAAAGTAGATTTATTTCAGTAATTCCATTTAAAAAGTGAAACTTGTATATTATATTCATACATTACATACAAACTCATATATGTCTGTGGCACTGCTCAGGTGTTATGATAGCCCAGGTTGCTCTAATAG
>NW_013952575.1:842759-848777 GCF_001266775.1 Austrofundulus limnaeus | reverse complement strand
CTTCAGTTTAGCTTGTTTCTTGCGCTAGCGCCGAGCTTAATACATATAAGGCAATATAGCGTCAGCGCTAGTGCAAAGGCTAACAGGCTAAGCTGAGGTTCTTCTTCCATGAAGCAGCTCTGTTGTCCTCCATCCATATTTTCAGTTACAGACTGAGTCATTTCTACCTTCTCCTCTCTGTCAACGCTCTCTGGTTTCATTTAAAAGAGTCGATCGTCAGATATTGTCCAAGATTGACCTTCAGGGTGGATATAGCTCGCTAGCAATCTCACACCAAGGACCTAGTTGATGTCATCATTTACCCAGAATGCTTTGCGTGTAAATAAAATGGCTCCGTCAGTGTTAAAATATATGTAAAAAAATTACAAACTAAACAGCCTACAGTATTTTTACAGTCTTTATTTACAGTTAAAGAATATGTTTATCAAATAAAATTTAATGTTACAACTAATCGGGGATCCCTTTAAAGGGGGTGGGCCTATGTGTAGGACTCTCAGATAGTGGCATATCTGATCTAGGCTCTTCCTACAGCTCAAAGAGGGTACCCGGATTTCCCTGTTCTGTGATAAACAGCTTAGCTCTGTTGAGGTGGGGAACTTGTTTCCTGTCGTGTCCCTTCATCACCTGACAAAAAGCTGCTATTTTCCCTCTGTGATGAAAGTGAGTTGTCTCAAGCAGACTTCAAATATCGTGTTCATGAGTGATGGAAAAATGAAGTGACAGATGGAACAGTGCGTTGTGGCGTCACCTTCAATAATCAGCATGGTGCTGCGGTCTGTTATGAAGAAGCGATGGTGGTTCAGGCGTGTGATTAGGATGTCTGCTTGGTGCCACAGCTTACTGACAGGAGACCCCCAGAGCAGATTCACAACTTGCTGGAGATTATTTTGATTATTTGACATAAAGAGGAGCCACCACCCCCTTCATCATCACCTAATGATGCTTGGGTTTAGACCTGTGTCATTATGGAGGACCGACTCTGGCATAATTAGAAATAAAAGCAGAAATATATAAAGGGACTAATAAATAAATAAATACCCTTCAGCTCATGTTTTATCATTTAATTGATCTTCATATTTATTTTTCCAGCTAAGTTCCAATAAATTAGGGCTGCACCAATTAATCGATTAATCGACAACTAATCGATTATTAAAATAGTCGATGACTAATTTAATAATCGATTAATCGTTTTCTTTTTTATTTTTGTTCTTTACTTTGTTTATCTCTCCAAACTGCTTTGACACCTTCCACTGCCACATCTGCCTTTCTGTCCTTGACACACATGCACAGTAGTGGTAACTGGGGTAGGCCGTGGACGTCACAAGTAGGGCTGCACCGATTAGTTGAAATAATCGATGACGTCGATTATGTAAATTTGTCGACGCAGATTTTTTATTATCGATTCGCTGTATTACATAACCACCACGTGAATGTTCATGCAATTCCATTTCGGTACCTAAAAGCATCATTGCGACCGTATTGGCATAAGAGTGGTGAGTTTTTCATGAAAATATTACAATTACAATAATATTACAATTACAGAAAATATTACAATATTACAGAACTGTTCTTGTTAATTTGATGAAAACATTTTAAATTTCCAGTGCACTCACATCAGAATAACTTHTAGATTTGTTGTTAGAATAATCGATTAATCGAAAAAATAATCGTTATATGAATCGATTAGAAAATAATCGTTTGGTACAGCACTACAATAAATGTTATATTTTACCACATATTTTTAAATTTATATATTTTTTTCTTTTACATGAACATGAATCTAGGTCTCTTAAATTATCATTTTTCCACCCCACAAGTCTTTTTATTTCCACGTGTTGCTTTTAAATTTCTGTGTCTGCTGTCTTCTTATGCATTTCTGCCTCGTTATACAAAAAAGGTGGGCGGAGCTTCTTGGGTCAGCTCCTCTCCTATTGGTCAGCAGACAGGAAGGAGCATGATCCATATGCAGATCTGTACTGTGCTGCCTCAGTTTAGCTCAAAGTTTAATTAAAAATAAAGGCACAGATAAGTGTTTTTCCTCCTTGATTTCACATTATTTTGTACTTCCTGTTAGGTAGTTTCGTGTTTGTGTCATCCTGGCTTCAGCTCCTCACACCTACACTTCCCCTGATCATCAGCCCAGATGGATGCATTCACCTGTATGCTTTTCAGGTCATCTGGAATTCTTACTGTTTGTTACCTGTTTTTGTTGTTTGTTTGTTTTTTCCTTATTTTCCTGCATCGTCCTTTTATTTTATTCACGTTTCAGCCCCTGTCAGTCACTTCACTCACTCTCCATGTTCTGTAGGTTTAAAGGGTGAGCATGCAGTGCAGATGCCACGAACCTCCTGTTTGAGCAGCTGCAGTTCTTCACTCAGGCCTCTCCAATCAGACTCCGCCGCCTCTTTGTCCCGCTGGCACCTGAGGGCCCGAGCCTCAGCTAGGGCCCTGCTCTTCTCAGCCTCTCTCCTGGAGCCCTCCGCCTCCTCTGCAGTTCTGGAGCACGACGCTGCCCTCTGCTGGCTCTGCTGCAGCTTCTGTTTGAGCTGATGGACAACCAGGGGGCCTTTCGCATTACTGGTGCGTACGCACATAAAGGTTGCGTGCGCTATGGTCCGTGCACACATAGGCACGGTGTGAGCGAAACCACGCAAACCTCCATGTAATCATTTTCAGTCAACAGTAAAAACAGTACATTCAGGATTTATGGTTTAAACTCTCAACCTCTTACAACGCCTCAAAAATGATCCAAACCATCTCAGTCTGATGTCAACTGGAAGGTTTCTTCTATTTTTGTCACCTGTTGATGTAAACACGTCCGGGACTGGAAGCTTGCGAGCTGAAATATCTTAACGGGCACGTCTGCTCTCACTGAGGAACGTGCGTTTGTGTTTACAGTAATTACTTTAACAAACACAAACGTAAAGCTGGAAACGTTTCAGTCTCAGAAGTGCACCGCCTGCAGACCCGCACTCCAGCTTTACTTAACAATAAAGATATATGTACAGGAAGTACCGTCTACTATTGAAATAGAGATAATGGGCAGCTGTTATCTGCTTTATTCCCACTTCTATGTCTGACCTTCTTAACTTCATGTTGTATTAAGTAAAGTTAGGTTTTTTTTCCAGCAGTCTTTGTTTTCCTGCTGTTGAATAGAGGCGTGTCAGGGGACAGGTCTCAGTTCCATGCTCATTAGGATGTATTCATGATGTATGAAGGTTTATTAAATGCTTGCTTCACACTCCCTGATACATGAAGCCTCAGACGACAGAAAAGGTCAGGAAACTGTAGAGGCCTGCCTTTGTTTCTGGATGTAATCTGAGCTCTGGGTACAGTGGGTCAGTGTAAAAGGTCTGCTTTAGTTTACAGAATGAAGGTGTTAATTCAGAGTTACCATATGAAACTAATTCTCACGTTTATATAAGTTAACAATAAGTCCTTAGCTGATATTTTTTGCATCAATGATCAACATAAACATCAAATTACAAAACTTTACTTAGTGCCTGAAAAGTGAGAAAATACCTTAAACCAAGTGTTTGCATTTAAAATTATGGAAAATCTAAACCAAAGTTTGCTCCTGAGAAGTTGAGGAAAAACATGCTCACATGCTATGGAAGCATATTGCTGCCACGTTTTTGTTTGTATTATTTAGTTTGAATATGTAAATTATAACTAAGCTTCCCACTTATTACAGATGAACATGCATTTGACAATATTAAATTAAACCTAAGGAAGAACAATAACTGAAGAACACTATAACAAAAAATAAATAAATAAAATATTCATATATGTACTAGTAAGCAGTTTATTAGTACATATATGAATATTTTATGGTTTGATCCTGAAAAGTGACTTATAAATGACTGAAAAGTGATTTAAAAAATAAATAAAATATTCATATATGTACTAATAAGCAGTTTATTACATTAGATAAAATGTACAAAGTTGTCTCTTCAAATAGTTAGCCTACTTTAATATGTTGTGTGTCTTAACAGATTTAGTTTTATTGCTTCATAAAGTGTTCACAAACTCACAAACAATTTATAAAGAATTAAGAAACCCTTCATAAGGTACTTGTATTGTAAAATAGTATCTAACTACCCGTAATGCATTAATGGTAAAACCTTTGGTTATCTTGTGAAAGATTTATGGTTTTAACAATAATTTTTTCACATTACACAGTTATTTATTTTGTGATGGCAGCAATAGGTTTGTATAATTTTCTGACAAAGAGTAAAGCAATAAAGATTGTGTTCCTCATATTATAAACACTTTCATAAAAGTTATCAATACTGAAGGTACAAACCTTAAGATCCTGATAATAAAGTTACCAAATTATAAGAAATTTTTTTTAATCTATATTAGTTTAAAGATGTATTAAAATGTATTTGTTGAATTTCTTTCAGTGTAAAACCATCAAAAACAACAAATCAACATGCTCCTGTGTGTACCCACATTTATCCTGAGGACTTTGTATTGTGACTTGATAAAGTGACAGTTCAGATAATGATGACTTTTTGGATTCTAATTTCTAAAATGATATTTTTTTGCGTCGTAATTAATTGTACTTCTGTTACTATTAGCCTGATATTCTTCTGTTTCTAACAATTTCTGATTCATGTTTCCTCATTTGGAAGTACGGAGCTTAATCCAGAAAAATGTACAATGAAATGTGGTGCTAGTACATCATGTACACAAACACAAATTGGAAAAAAAAAACAATGTCACACATACCAACTTCTGAGCTGTTTAAACATTTTACATTTATCAAACGTTTGTTTATTTTCACAATAGTCACACTTCTTATATTATTTATACATTTTGTATTCTTTCATACATGGACTTTGTTTTTTTTTTTTATTTCCCCCAGAGTGCACACCTCCAAATTCTCAGTAACGTCTGTTTTATATGAGCTCAGAATTTTCTCTCCAAAACTGAAAATAAAGTCTCATTTTAAATTGTGATATGTAGAAATGATCATGTTACATTTTAGCGATATTTTTAATAAAACCAACAGTTTTCGAACAGTGAATATTTGTTTGAGGCCTTATTTTAACTCTGCGTCTGTCTGTCTCACCAAGAGTGGTGTGTTTACCATGCTGACACCACTTACCCTTGTTTTGTTTTTCTTTTCTTTTCTTTTATACCTCATACAGAATCTGTCATCAAATCTTAGAGCTGTGGAAACCAATGAAAGAGTGCACAGCTCCAATCAACACAATGTTTCATATTGCTCGTATACTGTAAAAAACACATGCTGCAGCTTTATCACATTATTATGGTCAAACTGCACCCAGTTTACATAATGAAATCTTAGTGAGGTTAAGTATTTGAATGTCCTAATGGTTAAAAACTACAGTGTGTGGTCTTTAGGCGTACCTCTTTCACTTGCAGCTGCAGCTCCTGGTTCATGTTCCTCAGGTTCCTCATAGTCAGCTCGCTCTCTGTGCGCATCATGATCCTCTCCATGTGGATTTCATTTGATAAATGCTTGTTTTCTTTCTTCAGGTCCTCACATTCCTGAGGGCAGCAGACATGGTTAATGGGTGTGTGATGAGGAGCTAAAACGTGTTTGTGATCTAAAACACATAAAACACCTCATTCTAACCTGCTGAAACTTTTCTATTGACTGTTTTTTGTTATTTTTTATGACTTATTTAAAATGGTCACTGATCTGTGGCTAAAGGTCCCCTCCTGACCTCAAGACATTAAAAAGTACATCGGGCTTGATATGGGTGTTTTAAAAACAAGATGTTTTCTCATCACCTTCAATAACGGGAACCAGAACTGCTACTGAATGATCTTTGTGAAGTGATTTCCTCCCTCTGGTCAGTGAGATAAATGGGCTCAAATGTTTCATTTGGCAACTTGCAGATTTCCACAAATTTAAGGCTGTCAAACTGGCAGGTAGTTTGTCTTGCTTTCATCTAAAACAGGGGTGGGCAATCATGGTCCTCGAGGGCCGCAGCCCTACCTGTTTTACGTTTCCCTACACCAGTGGTTCCCAAAGTGTGGGGC
>NW_013952575.1:837068-841873 GCF_001266775.1 Austrofundulus limnaeus | reverse complement strand
TGTTTTATAATTTAATTGACCTTCATATTTATTTTTCCAGCTTAGTTCCAATAAATTATATATTTTAACACAAAATTTAAATTTTAATATATTTTTCATATATTTGACATAGTTTTTCTTTTTACTTGTACATGATCTGTGTCTCTTGAATGCTTGAATTGAATTATTTTTATAATTTTGTCCAACAAGTCTTTTTATTTCTGTGTTGCATGCTTGTGCTGCTGCAGTTTAGCTTAAAGTTMAGTCAAAAATAAATGCACAGGTAATGTTTTCCTCCTTGCCTTTGTTTTAAACTAAACTTTAAACTTTTAGCTAAACTGCAGCAGCACAAGCCTGCAACAGAGAAATAAAAAGACTTGCTGGAAAAAAAATTAAGTATAAACATTTAATACACACAAATGCATGTACAAGTAAAAAGAAAAAATAATTTATATTAAAAAAACAAATTTATAGACTAAATTTGCTGGAACTAACCTGGAAAAATAAATATGAAAGTCAATTAAAATATAAAACAGGAGATAAAGTTCTCCTTTTTAAATTTAATTGGTGCATTTTAAGTGTATTTATTTAGTGCTTTTATTTCTAATTATGTCAGTTTTGGTCCTCCGTACTGCAGAGGCCTGATAATCATCTATTCATTCAAATCAGGTGTGTTGGAGCAGAGAAACAAGTAAAACATGCAGGACTGCAGTCCTCCAGGACCAGGACTGCCCATGCCTGATCTAAAGGGTCACAAAAAGCTGACCTTCTGAATTTTGGCTTTATATATAAAAAAGCAAAATTAATTTTCAGGGAATGTTTTATTAATACGTGGAATAGCACCATCATTAATAGTAGAAAGGCTATCATGATTGGAAAAGGGTGATCTTTCAACAGCTTATCTAAAACAAATCCCGTTTTAAAATTTAGAAATAACTTCCTGACGTGAGAGGACTCAGATAATTCAGAAAGCTCGCTGGAAGCTTTTACAAGGCAAAAAAACGCTCCTCATAAATTTTGCAATGAATGCAGCAAAACATTTTGTTTTATTTTGAAAATGTTTGAAATTTAACACTCAAAGCAGATTTTAAGAAAACCCAACTTTCTAACTTTAGTGTTGTTTTTGCACCATTTGTGTGTCCTTACCTTCCTCTTCCGGACCAGTTCTCCTTGTAGGTGGTTAATATGGAGAAAGGAGCCCCCAGAGGTCACAGCACTGACCGGCCGGACCACCCGTATGGGCCGTCTGGGGGTCCTGGCGAGAACTTTGATCTCTTCTGTTACCCCGCACCCAAAAAGACCTCCTCTGTTAATGCTGCCACTGCTGCTCACGGAGAAGGGTTTGTGCAAACTGTCGTCTCCTGAGGTTCTCCCAGCCATCTGCAGGTCTGTGTGGGACCTGGCCCCAACTGACATTTGTAAGCCCAGTTGGCTGCAGCTCCAAACAAAATGTCCTGATCGGGCTCAAACAGAAAGATGGGAGCTGCTTGTTGTTCTTCTCAGTTTCATGTTGAGTTCAGTCAGTATACCCTGTCACAAACCGTCATTTATTAATCACCAGGTAACATGAGAGGACCACAGGACAGGAAACATGTCCTTCTGTGGTCAAAGGAAACCTTTTATCTCTGTAGAAATCATCTTTTCATACAGAATCCTCAAGCATTTAGTCAGACTAGATCATTTGCTTTGTCCCAGTGACAATAGCTGCACAATATTAGCAGCAATGTGTGCAGAACATTAATGTGCTGCTGCTCTGATATGGAGAGCCAATAGTGTCATATTTTTTTTAACATGCTCAATTTTGTTTTTAGAAAAATTACTACCATATTTTTTGGACTATGAGTCACACTTTTTTCATAGTTTGGCTCGTCCTGCGACTTATATGTTTTTTTTTTTCTTCTCTTCTTTGACTGATTCTGACCGACTTGAACCAAGGAGTAAACATTTCAGTCTGCAGCCATGAGATGGCGCTCTAGGCTTGAGATTAGCTTACTGCAGGTTATGTTGTTCCACTGTTTGTTGTTAGCAGAAAGTTTGGAGCGAGTGAATGAGTAACTAGTGAGGGACTGGCAAAAAGCAGAAGTTAACTTACTACACTGAAGAAAAAGAAGAAAGCTAACTGGGCGATGTGAAATGAGATTTGTGAACTTTCTGTTAAGGCATTATTGGGCCCGGCTGGTTGTGTTTGAACTGAGAGCTGCCTTGCTGTTGCTGTGGCAGGTATCAAGATTTTAAACGTGCAAATCTTATTTTGTGTTATTTGTGATGCAAAAATAATGACTAACTCGAAGCAAAAGAACGAAGACTGTATCGGACCATCCAGCAATGACGAGAGGACAGGACGACAGAGGACAGTATGATGTCATTGGTAACTTGCTTTTTTCTTTGTAACTTGTTGTTTAGTTGAACTTGTGTAAAAAAAAAAGTTAGTCATTGTCAAGTAACTTGTAGACAAGTATATTAAAATGTACTTTCTTTCCTGTCCCTCAACCCAGCCGGTCGATGGCCGCCTGTCCTGAGCCTGGTTCTGCTGGAGGTTTCTTCCTGATTAGCAGGGAGTTTTTCCTCTCCACTATTTGCTCAGGATGGGAGACTGTGATGAAGTGATTCAACGCAGTCTGCTGGTTTCTTCTTTAGTTTGTTCATTTTTATGTACAGTGCCCTGAGTCAACGTATGTTGTGATTTGGCGCTATATAAATAAATTGAACTTGAAATGAGGGGGCGGAGTTCTCGCTGTGGTTTGAGATTAAGGAAATGGTCTGTAGTGACAGCAGAGAACTCTACTTGAAAACAGACCATTTTACTTGAGACAGGAAGGGGCTAGCTGCACAAAACTTGAACGCCATGCTTCTCAATGAGGAATAGTGTACTATGATGTTCAATAGCAGTACATTGTAGACAAAGACACAAAGGATATTCGATTTTGAAACAAAATGGGAAACTAAGCAGCCTTATTTAGTGCTCTACAGCTCTGGAATACTTCACAATAAAAGAATAACTAAAAATTTGATTGTGTTATGGAAAATTGAACTCAATCTTTGTTTAAGAAATGTTGATATTTGGAAATTTTAGTAATAAATAGGTTTAGCTTATAAGATTCTTTTTCTCACCAAAATAGCCAATCTCTAGCAATGCCATGGATCAAGAGACTGTATATTTTTTGCTAGAGTCTTCCTAATGATGAATATTTCACAACATTTCCTCATATTATTTGACATGAAACAACAAGAAAAGAAAAACTAGTAGTAAAAAAAATTGTTAAAGGAACATGGATGTCCAAACTCTGAGTAAACTCACTTAAATATATATTGTTCTAGGATCATCAACTCTTCAAATTTAAATAGATGATAAATATTGCTCAATGCTCCAGAATACAGTGTTGGTCTGCCACTGCCAATATGAGGGTCTTAAAAAATGGAGGAGCTACAATATGAGTGTAGTTAATATCCAATTTACTGGCAGAAGTTTTACCAGTTATTTAGACGATTTGGTTCACTGTCCACTCCTTAAACAGTTCATAAATCAAAAATATTTCAGACAAGATTATTACAAAAGTAAGTAACTAAACTTTATGAAAGAAAGTTGATGGATGTTAATTTTATTCAGAAATGTTCTGCTTATTTTCTACCATCTAATGAACGTTACACAAACACAGGGTCTTTATATTCTGTTTGTAGATATTTAAAGTGTATGAATAACCCGAAGGAATAAATCTGCTCTTTATTGTATTCTTTTGAAAATTTTGTTTGTGATTTATGTTTTGTTTGTTTCATCAGTGAGTGAAACAATGAACAGCAACTTCAGATCTTAGCAAGCAAGCCAGAGGACAGGATGGTCAAGTTTGGTTTTAGCTTTATCTGGGTTGACTGCTCACATTACAAACATGACACATTTTAAGCCCCCTCTCCTACAAGGTATATGAAGTCCACACAGCATTTCTCATTGATTCAGCCTTTTATAAAGAACCAGCTCATGATAAGCATCAAAATCAGGGTAGTTTGATCCTCCAAACACTATCAAACATTGACAAATTTAGCAACATACATGAAAAAAAAAACATAATTTTCTTGTTTCTTCCTTCAGTATAACAAAAACATAGGCCATAACTGCTATACTTGAAATTAAATTTGAAAGGTGACACAAACTATCCAGTTTTCCAGATCTGTTTATCAGAACTGTATTCCTGCCCAACTTGTCACTGGTCCTGTTTCTGCAGCCTGGAGCTGTGAAGGGTATTAAAGTACTTTTGGGGCACAAACTTCAATTCTAAACCACAATCAGTTAGCTGTGTTACCTTCAGTCATGATGAAAATGCTGTTATATAGGCAATAAACTCGACTCTGCATCATCTAAACGCCTTGAAATAATACTCTGTCCCATTAAGAACATCCTACCATTTCTGACACTCCCGCTTCAGCACGTCATCACAACAATGCTTTGGGGGAGGGACACTCTGTGGGGATCAGGTGCAGACTGAGCTCCAGGGAGGAGCTATGTACAAATAGGTGGAGCTTTATACCAGCATGCTGACCACAGGAGATTCAAGTATTTCTCAAACATGCATGAATGAGTCAAAGCAACACTTTACTGATGCCTCACAGCAAGAAGGTACTGGGATCGATCCCTGGTTTGGATCACAGATCTTTCTGTGTGGGGTTTGCATGTTCTCCTTGTGCTTGCATGGGTTTGTAGTAAAAAAAAAGTATTCACAAAGAGATCAGGTAAAGACTTCAGTATCCTATTATTTACAAACATACAGCGGGTAAAATAAGTATTGAACACGTCACCATTTTTCTCAGTAAATATATTACTAGAGGTGCTAATG
>NW_013952575.1:825019-834927 GCF_001266775.1 Austrofundulus limnaeus | reverse complement strand
ATATATATATATAGAATTTAATGCAAGCCAAATTGATGTAGTTCCCAGCAGTCACCATCGTGGCGCTGTTGACTCTTTTTTGTCTTTATGAGGCGAAGAACATACCGTAGAAAAAGATGCTCATCTCATGCTAACAGGGTTTTGCGCTGTTTATGTTTCTGTGCATTACTTAGCAACATTTTCAGATAAAACTGTTTAGTCAGTGAAGCATCCAGAAAATGCGCCGCCTGTGCTCCGTTCAGCAGAAGATCCCGTGTGTTTTTCTCACCGAAGTGAAGGAAGAAGCGTCCAGAAAACGGGACTGTCAGGTGAGACTGGGAGCAGAGCAGCCTTATCCTGCTGTTGCCATGCCAGTTAATTTAGACTTTTTCTTGGTTAAACAATTTCCGAATAATTAACATTTATGTAAACATTTATCTTGTATATGTTTGCGTTTTGTGTTTTATTTTATTTTGGTGAGTAGCGCCATTTTGATAATGTGTTGCTTCCTACAGCAGAGGCAGACTGATTCATTCTGTTCCTGCAATAAAGGTCTTTGTGGTTTTATCATACTGAACGTTTCTGGAAAACAATGACGTCATACTAAAAGCAGACCATGTTTCTTGTGTGTCAGAGCACTTCTCTGTTTCCTCTGTGTAGCTTCATGATGTTGGGGGGTACAGATTACATCAGGCCACCTGATATAATCTGTACCCCCCTTAAATCCATCCAAGAAAGGATTAAGTTCAAACTTTCAGGGGTTAGAAGACATATTGTGAAGTATGCTGAGGCCTGACACAGACCTGCTAACTTTAACCCTTTCTGTTTTAGACGGGGACACATTATATCAAGCTGCTATATTTGGGACCACGTCTGATTAAGTTTGTTTATGTCTTGGCTGTGTATTATATTTGCCTTCTTCAGATCATTTTGACTAAATATTACAAATATAGGAATGGACTATCTTACAGTAACATACACCATGCAGAAGTCTACAAACTACATTAACAAATGCATTTACTACCATTAATACAAATACACAATCGTTAAATTAATATTCATGTTAAATTGGATGTGTGATCAAGAAGGATGTTTTTATACTCAGCATTTAATCAATAATAGGTCAGCCTCAAGATTATATGTAGATTATATGTTTATCAGCCCCACTGATCATAAAGCTGTTAAAGGGGACCTATTATGCAAAATTCACTTTTTAAAGTTTTTTTTTACTCAACTTTGGGTATGTACTTCTTAAAAAAACAGTCCTAGGACCAAAAAAATACACCCAGGTGCATATTTACTGTAAGTAAATGTATTTTTAATGTATATTAATGACAAGTTTTATACTTCCTAAATTTTGTGATGTCACAAGCTGTACGACAACCCACCAGAACCTGCGTTCAGCCCCTTACCTAGCAACCCCCGGCTGAAGCTCCACCTCCTCAGTATAAAAAGCCGTCACGGTTGTTGTTGTGTTATGTGCAGCTCATTTCACAACAGGCCTCCAATAAAGCAATGGGTAGAGTGTTGGACCAGAGAGTGGGAGACCAGGGTTTGAGACTGGCACGGACACAATTTAATTATTTATTTTCATTCGTTATGAACACGTTTTCTCATGTACCTTTATTGTTTAGCTTATTAAAGCCTTGTTAAAGCCTATTTGTTCGGGTTTCTGAGGTATTTTGACCGCTGCTGCTCCCTGCTCTGGAAACAGAGAGCAGAGTGAGCGCAGAGCAGAGGAGGGAGAAAAAAAAGAAGCTGGGACCATGACTCTGCCTCTGGGTCTGAGCCTCTGGGTCTCATATGATTGTACAACGGAGCTTCTGCTATTATTAGCCATGCTAACGTAAACGCTGGCTTTGGAGGGCGGAGTTAATGTCAACAGATTTTTGGAGGGCGTTACCAACAGAGCTCATTAACATAAACAGCTCTTCTGAACAGAAGTCAGAACAGGCAGAACTAGAAAATGGGAAATTTTATTATCTGAGAATTATTTTGTGCATTAAATTGAATGAACATGGTCTGGATAGCCCACAGACATACCATAAACATTTCTAGGACCCATAATTGGTCTCCTTTAATACTGTAGGATCACTGTATACTTTTTCTCTGGCAGTATATTTGATATTGTGAGATACTGTAGTAATTAATACATTGTATTTAGATTGCAATTATTGCAAAACTGTATAACCTTACCTCTATTTTCCAGATTGCTATTTTAGGTACTAATCCCAACATTTGAGCAGCATTACAGTTCTGGATGAGTTTGTCCTTTTTCTGATTAGAACCTCACCAACCAAAAGAAACACTTTTAAGAAGCACAAAAATCTAAACTTAAAAGTTTGAGAACCTGTCCCATCATTCATGTTTACTTCAGTTGCCCCCAAACAATCCCACAAACCATTGTGGCGCTAAACAGTATCCAAGAAATGGTCCATTGGGAGATGCAGGAGTCAATATATTCAAGATGGTGGCTACAACATACTGGTCCTTAATAACACTAAAATGGTTATACCTCTGTCAATTTTATATATTGTGCTAAACTTTGGTGTAGTTGTAGCTAATGCATAAGTAAGTAAGTAAAGTTTTATTTATATAGCGCCTTTCACAGAAATAAATTCACAAGGTGCTGTACATTCGGGGGGGGGGGGGGGGGGAGTTAAGAAACACCCATTCAAGAAGACATACAGACAAACATGGGGGAACATGTGAAACCGGTCATGCAGCAAACACAGTTGCGCTACCTTTAAAAACAGCTTGAAATACACAAAAGGAAAATTGAGTTAAAGTATGCATGCATAAATATTACTGCATAAATGGCTGCAACATTTGTTAAAAAGTAAAAACGTTCCTAGTGCGAACTTGAACTTTTTTTTCTGAAATGATGACAAAATTTGACATATTAGGTTCAAACTTCAGAACAACTCATGCATGGTGTTAATATTATTTTATTTTTTGTTTTAAAGCAATTTCAGGTTGTTGCTACAGAGAATGTGAACCCTGTTGCTGTGGAAGCCAACATTGATTGTGCACTTGCCACAGAGAAACTGGACGGTACCTGCTGCTACGTTAGCCTTTATCAAGGTGAGCCTGTTTCCCACTCATGGCTCTGTTAGCTGGATGTTTTAGTAGAAAAAATAGACAAATTATTTGGGGGGAATTTAAAGTGCCCATGACATCAAATTTTTGTAATCAAAATGAATGTGGTTTTGGAAAGAGAAATTTAATAACATATTGCAAAAGCAATTTCACAGCACTGAGGTGAACAGTTGTTGAGAAATTTGCATGTGAAGTAACAGGAAGTGATGTCAAAGAGGAATGCCTGCATGTGAACTAAGGCTGCACTGATTAATCGATCAATCGACAACTAATCGATTATTAAAATTGTGGATGACTAATTGACTAATTTAAGAATCGATTAATCGTTTTCTTTTTTTTTTTTTTGTTCTTTGTTTTTCTCTCCAAAGTGCTTTGACACCTTCCACTGCCACATCTGCTTTTCTGTCCTTGACACACATGCACAGTAGTGGTAACTGGGGTAGGCCGTGGACGTCACAAGTAGGGCTGCACCGATTAGTTGAAATAATCGATGACGTCGATTATGTAAATTTGTCGACGCAGATATTTTATTATCGATTCGCTATATTACATAACCACCAGGTGAATGTTCATGCAATTCCATTTCAGTACCTAAATGCATCATTGCGACCGTATTGGCATAAGAGTGGTGAGTTTTTCATGAAAATATTACAATTACAATAACATTGCAATTACAGAAAATATTACAGTATTAAAGAACTGTTCTTGTTAATTTGATGAAAACATTTTAAATTTCCAGTGCACTCACATGGTGGTCAAAATGGAAAAGGGGTGTGGCCAAAACGGTCCCTGTGGAGCAGTGAGACCCAATTTTTTTCTGTTAACATGCTTTTTTTAAAAGAGTGGATCCTAGGGTACATGAAAATACCAGAGAAGTTCAGTAGGGGGGTGCACAGTGAGCCACCCTAGCCCATGGACTACAGAGCATTGCTATAATAACTAACTAAACAGACAGAAGAGAAGAATCTCATGTATCTTTAGATTAGAGAGCGATGAAGAGTCAGAGTTCAAATAGTATTGTTTCAGTAAACAGACCAGTTTTCTTTCTTCCCTTTGATGTCACTTCCTGTTTCACTTTGAACCATATTCAAAAGAACATATGCCAGTTATGTGACAAAATGTATAAAATAAAGTGTATTATGCCAAGTTTCTTAAATAAAAAATGTTCTTTTACTTTTTCTAATTGAAGCATACATCACAGGCCCTTTAAAGTTTGTAGCTCACATTTAAAGAATTGCTTTCCTCCAGGTCAGCCTTACCTCTGGGCCAGACTCGACAGGAAGCCCAACAAGTCAGCAGAGAAGAGGTTTAAAAAGCACCAGCGTTCTCACAAAAGCAGTAAAGGTATCATAACTGTAGTTAATAGAAACAATACATTGCTAAGAGCTGGAAATGTTAGCATTTGGTTTAAATTTTTATTTATTTTTTTGTTTGTTTCAGACTTCATGTGGAACGTAGAGGAAGATTTTAAAACAGTGCCAGAGACATGGATTCCAGCTCACAGAGTCAAACACCATGATGGCCATCCTATACCTGATGAAAATGGACACATTCCAGGTTGGGGAACATAGTCTTTTCTTCTCTTTAGTGTGAAGTTGTGAGGTTACCAGCCAGCGTCTTCTCTCACATGGAAACCATCAGCCTGATGGAAACACTGTTTTTGGAATCGTGCAGGCTGGGTTCCAGTGGAGAAGAGCAACAAGCAGTACTGTTGGCATTCCTCTGTGGTGGATTATGAAGTCAGGGCAGCGCTCGTTCTCCGGCCAAGCTCTGGTGAAGCCGACGTGTTGGAAATTACAGCCGTCCCACTGGCAGAGCTGCAGGAACAAACGCTGGAACTGATCGGAACCAACGTCAACGGAAACCCGTACGGTAAATTCATCTCGTCTTTGTTGCTTCAAATTTGACAGCCTGCTGGTTTTACACAAATTGTATCGTTACCCCCCAAAAAAAGGAAAAAAAAGATTTGAATCTTGAATAAAAAGTTCTTTGAAAACTTTTTTAATGAGTCCAAAAACTGTAAAAAACAATTTTAGCCATTTTAAAGTGGAATTTTGTGGAAACTTCACAAATAATCAGGTTCCCTTGTAAATAACTGCACAAAGATCAGTGAAATGATGTGAACTCTTTTCCTCCAAACTGAGGTTGGTCATAGAGTTATCTACAAGTTATTATTTGTGCCTAACCTTTCCATAGAACCCAATTCAAAACAGCACCAATTGGCTAGCGCCAATACTATATTGCCTTATATGTATTAGCTCAGCACTAGCACAGCAAACAAACAAGCTAAACTGAGGTCCTCCATCCATATTTTCAGTTACAGGCTGAGTCATTTTTGTGTTCCCCTCTCTGTCATGTGGATGGAGGACCTCAGTGACGAGAGGAGAATGTGTAGCACTGAGCTAATATATATAAATAGTGATAGCATCGGGGCTAACGCTGAAGCTAACAGGCTAAGCTGAGGTTCTTCTTCCATGAAGCAGCTCTGATGTCCTCCATCTACACTCACCGGCCACTTTATTGGGTACACCACGCTAGTAACGGGTTGGACCCCCTTTTGCCTTCAGAACTGCCTCAATTCTTCGTGGCATAGATTCAACAAGGTGCTGGAAGCATTCCTCAGAGATTTTGGTCCATATTGACATGATGGCATCACACAGTTGCCGCAGATTTGTCGGCTGCACATCCATGATGCGAATCTCCCGTTCCACCACATCCCAAAGATGCTCTATTGGATTGAGATCTGGTGACTGTGGAGACCATTTGAGTACAGTGAACTCATTGTCATGTTCAAGAAACCAGTCTGAGATGATTCCAGCTTTATGACATGGCGCATTATCCTGCTGAAAGTAGCCATCAGATGTTGGGTACATTGTGGTCATAAAGGGATGGACATGGTCAGCAACAATACTCAGGTAGGCTGTGGCGTTGCAACGATGCTCAATTGGTACCAAGGGGCCCAAAGAGTGCCAAGAAAAGATTCCCCACACCATGACACCACCACCACCAGCCTGAACCGTTGATACAAGGCAGGATGGATCCATGCTTTCATGTTGTTGACGCCAAATTCTGACCCTACCATCCGAACGTCGCAGCAAAAATCGAGACTCATCAGATCAGGCAATGTTTTTCCAATCTTCTCTTGTCCAATTTCGATGAGCTTGTGCAAATTGTAGCCTCAGTTTCCTGTTCTTAGCTGAAAGGAGTTGTACCCGGTGTGGTCTTCTGCTGCTGAAGCCCATCTGCCTCAAAGTTCGACGTACTGTGCGTTCAGAGATGCTCTTCTGCCTACCTTGGTTGTAACGGGTGGTTATTTGAGTCACTGTTGCCTTTCTATCAGCTCGAACCAGTCTGCCCATTCTCCTCTGATCTCTGGCATCAACAAGGCATTTCCACCCACAGGACTGCCGCTCACTGGATGTTTTTTCTTTTTCGGACCATTCTCTGTAAACCCTAGAGATGGTTGTGCGTGAAAATCCCAGTAGATCAGCAGTTTCTGAAATACTCAGACCAGCCCTTCTGGCACCAACAACCATGCCACGTTCAAAGGCACTCAAATCACCTTTCTTCCCCATACTGATGCTCGGTTTGAACTGCAGGAGATTGTCTTGACCATGTCTACATGCCTAAATGCACTGAGTTGCCGCCATGTGATTGGCTGATTAGAAATTAAGTGTTAACGAGCAGTTGGACAGGTGTACCTAATAAAGTGGCCGGTGAGTGTATATTTTCAGTTKCAGGCTGAGTCATTTCTACCTTCTTCTCTCTGTCAACGCTCTCTGGTTTCATTTAAAAGAGTCGATCATCAGATATTGTCCAAGATTAACCTTCAGGGTGGATATAGCTCGCTAGCAGCCTCGCACCGATGACCTATCCACGTTATCATTTACCCAGAATGCTTTGCGTGTAAATAAAATGGCTCCATCCGTGTAGTATATTTTCAAACTTTTAGTTTAAAAATTATAAAAACTGAACAGCCTACAGTATTTTTACAGTCTTTATTTTACAGTTAAAATATATGTTTATCAAATAAAGTCTAATGTTACAACTAATCAGGGATCCTTTTAAACAAAGAAGCAGTGAAATAATAATAATAAATAAAAATAAGTCACTGAGTCAGTCACGTTCTTTCTGATCATCACAGGATTTAACTCTAGGTGTATATCCTTGTCCTGCAGGACTTGGGAGTAAAAAGCAGCCGGTCCACTGCCTGGTACCACATGGAGTCATTCCAATCCCAAACCTCCTGCCTGTGGACTTCCAGCAGATCAGCTCCTGGTTCCAGGAAAGCCCAGAGGGCCGAGTAGAGGGCATCGTTTGGCACTGCAACAATGGCACTCTTATTAAGGTGGGGTGACTTGACTTGATCTCATTATTCTAAAAGCTGAAACATTCAGCACATGGTCTGGCTTTAGGGAGAGGTTCAGTCGGCTGTAACTGTGGTGTTCGCAGGTCCACCGGCACCACCTGGGACTGCGATGGCCTGATGGGGACACCTGCCTCGCCAACAGACCTGTGGTGATTCGCGTTGACGGGAAGGTGGAGGCCTGCAGCAGCAGCTTGTTCACGTCCTTTTTATCACTGAACGGACACTTCTTCAGCCGGCTTCAGGATGTGAACTTTGAGTCATGAGCAAAAGACCAGGCTTCTTTTTTACGACCACATCCCTGTGAGGATCCAGCCAGATATGGGCACCACTGAAGAAGAATTCCAAAAACTAAGACTGTTTAGGGCACAGATTCAGCTGAAAGTCTTATTAAATTGATCCAAGAGTCATTAAACTGTAAGAGGTAAAACTACATTCAGAGGAAAGTAAATTTAAAGGGATATTTTCAACATTTTGAAATTGGATTAACTGGAAAAGTTGTGAATATGGAGAAATAGTTTAAAGGCTTACAGGTTTCCAAAATGAAAAATCAGAAAACTGCTAAAAATACTGTAGAAACTGTGTCACTAACACTGCCATAAATATATACTGTGCATAAAACTTGCATGCTGGGTAAGAACTGAAAACACTAAACTCAAATGTTTTGTCGTTCCTGTCTGGTTCTCCCTTGTTGCGAGGGAGTTTGTTAATCAGCCTCGTCTGCAATTGAAATAATAGAGAAAACAAAGGTTTTGCTGCATAAATGCAAGCATGCAATAACAGTGGTGTTATTGGTATGTCTGATCAGCAAGAGGTTAGGTTAGAGGTGGGCCTATCATATTGTTTTCAAAAAGTTTCCTTTTTGGGTTTTTTTGGCTGCACAAAAATAAAATTTCTTTTCAAGATTATTTTCACTCTGGAACCTGTTTTTCAAAAAAATACTGTTTCTAGAACAATGTGTTGATGCAAGGCTGAAACTATTTATTTTGTATGAATTCACAAAATAGAGTTTGCATGAACCAGTGTGAAATTTTAAGGATTTTAAAACAGTACAATCTGTGTTAGAGGCAGGTCTGCTTGGACCAAAGTGCAGCTAATAAGGGCTGGTTAGAGCGGACCCATTTGCAGAGTAGGTTTTGCTTTCTAAAAATGACTCCAATCTTTAACATTTTACAGGAACTTGAGAATGGTTAGGGTATTATTTAGACATTTATACAGTCAGTTTTATATTTCGATCAGCAGAAATATACTCGTGAAAATATTAGGACACCCTATGAAAGCCTGTTAAATTTAAATTTAATTTTTTTTACATATTTGGACGTAGATATTTAATATAAATTTTAACAATACCGAGAGATCCAAGTAATTTGATTAAACAATTAAAAATTAACGGTCTTTTTACAACTCCTGTAATACGCCCTTGTTACAGTTGATGTGCATGACTATCAGCCATCTTGGATTTTTAATTTGGATTCAATCTTAGTAACACCACACCAAATTTCAGCCCAAAATGTCTTCAAATGGTAACAGACAGTATTGCAGGCCTTGAATTAAAATTTATCATAGAGAATTTGTCAAAGCTTGTTCTTGGCTACGACCTGTTTTCAGCTTTGTACGTCTCAAAATGGCTAAATTATGCCTTATCTCAATTTAGCATTAGCAGTTAGCTAAAACTTGTGTTTAATATTCAGAATGTGTTGGGTTTGATCTCAGCTACGAATCCACCACATTTCAGCTTTGTATACCTTGAAACTGCAGAGCGATCTGGGCGCCATGTTGAAACGTTGAAATAAGACAATTCAAGCTGGTGAAAACTACTTTATTGGCAAATCTAAAACAATAAATATTAAGTTACTTTGCAGAACTGACAGTATGTTAGTTAGAAAATATGCTGTAGAGAACAATTTGCCTCTTTAAAAAATAAACTTTACTACTACCAACAGTACTATTACTTACATTTTGACTGCTCTGAAAAAATATATCTCAACTTGTAATGTGCCAGACCAAAACAAACAACCAAAAAACATCCAGTATTTTTTAACATTTGTTGGTACAATAACCCTGAGTTAATCGATGGACACGCTGGGCATTTTAGCCTCCACACCAAACTGATGGCACACCTTCTTCAGCTGCTCCTCCAACAGGATGTTTTTCTTCACCTCTAAATTGTAGTTGTACTTCAAGTCCTCAAGCTCTTCGAAAAACGTTGGGTCAAAGTTTTCAAGCTCCTTCTTCAGCGTCTTGACTTCCATTTGAAGTTTGCTTTTATCTGTTTCAGCTGCGTGCAGGAGGTTTTTCAGTTTCCTGGAATCTGATTACAAAAAAATAAAATGACTCCAAACAATTTATATCACTGCTGGTATTTTTGGTTAAATGTCGGTGCACACAGTCTGACAGAAGCAAAAACAGATGCTACTGGTTTAACATGTTTAGAACCACCTCATAAACTGATATGGTTTTAGAC
>NW_013952575.1:812347-822174 GCF_001266775.1 Austrofundulus limnaeus | reverse complement strand
CACACACACACACACACACACACACACACACACACACACACACACACACACATTCTGAAATGAAGCAGCGCAATGTGACTGAAACAAAGAAGCTTGAAATGAAAGAGATTTCCAAACTCTATATTCACTTTTTATTCCATCTTCTGCTTGAATTCAGGAGGGAAAACCAAACCGAGCTCCCCTCAGATCCCAGAGCTCCTCCCCTGACCTCTACCAGGCATCACCACATTAAACCTCACAAAATTACCAAACAAATGAAAATCATTTCAAATATCCAAATACAAGTTGGGTCATGTAAAATCCCACCTGTCACAACTTGTTTAAGCTTTGATTGGTATTTCTGCTGTGAAGTCTGTCTGAGCTCTTTGTTTTGTTTTGACCCAGTGACACAGAGAAATCTATTGTTTTGTGATTTTTGTCTACGCTGTATTGCTTTGAAGTGTTTTTTCTAAAGCTACAGGAGTAGCTGTGACAGAGACGAAAGAATAACTAGCAAATATTGACGTCCAATAGTTGTAAAACCTTACCAGTTAAAGGTCTTCACTACTTCAGATCCTGACTGATCATTTGGGCTTAATTTAATAAATCCAGATGTGTAACAGAAAATCTCTTATCTTAAACAATTCTAAGTTTTATATTATTTTTTATAACATACCTGACTGCCTGGTAGTCCTTAGAGAGTCCTGCAGCTGAAGGAAGCATTTTCAACATGTCGACCTGAGACATAACAAATGTTACATGTACTTCCTGTAGCAATGATAGTGTCATTTTTAAGCAGTCATGAATTTAAATCTCTTGAGCCCCACACCCCTGGTACTGGGGGCAAAACTGCATTTATTCTCTTTTATTGGTTTTTAAGATCTGTCAGTTGAACACAGGCATGTTTGGTGTCAACAGAAACATCATAATCTTGGCTAGAAGCTCATAAAATCCACGTCTACGTCCACCAAACAGCTCAATCAGCAAGTAAACTTTAGACAAAATGAGGTCAACTCAAATCTGTAAATTCATTAGAGCAAATCTTTAAAAGTGTTTTGATTTTTTTTTTACCTATTTTTTGTTTAGAAACAAGTCAAAGCAAATACTAAACTATGTTGTACCTTTTTTCTACTTGATTTTGAGTAAATATGGTGTCAAACATAATTAAAAACAAGACTTTTCAGGCAGCTAAGATTACATTTTGAAAGATTTCTTAACATTTATGGATTGTACCAAGACGGTCCATCCCGTGAAGAATGACAAAACGTTTTCTTTACTAAACCCTCTGAAACTTTGCTCTAAATTATTTTAGCAGCATGAATCTTTGCACGGGTAACGTCCACATGTGACATGTCACAAGGATTTTTAGCCATATTCATATGTTTTTAAAAAGGGTTAACTTTAAAACAACTTCAGGCAAGTGGGAAAAAAATCACAATTCTTTCCTGTTCCATCCTCACTATTTCTGAAAAATGAAGGTCAATAACTGAATAAAATAACAGTTGCTGTAATATTTACACTTCTGATAAAATCTCCCAAGTGTTAGCTCTATTTTGATACCAGGATTATTTAAAGGCACAGTGTGTAGGATTTTGTTAATTCTTTTAGCCGAAATTGAGATAATCACTAATGACAATAATAAAAATATGTCTAATCATTGCAGACAAAGACCTTGTTTTATTATTTTTACCTTATAAAAAACTGTTTATATCTCCATGGTCGCGGGTCGCCACTACAAGCAGCCTCCATCTTGCACCGCCATCTTGTCTACGAAGGCTCATGAAGGACAAACTGCGGTGGCGGCGTCAAAAATGGTTTTAGTTGTAATACTATCAGTATTACAGTTGTCTGTCATTGTAGCTGGGATAATTTTACTTATTAAAGCTCATAATCTTACCACTTGAAACATCACTAGCCCTGAAGCTGCTGGTAGACATCGCGGTTGGAATTATCAAAGGTTTTTGACACCTGAGAGACACCGTAGCAACCCCTTTGTGTTTGGAAGCGGGGGGTGGGGGTGGGGGGAGGACCAGGGAGGATGATTCAACCACTAGATGTCGCTGAAAACAACAAATCCTACACACTGTGCCTTTAAGTATAGTTTTAAATGCTGAGATACACTCAATTACATTTTGGCATGTTATTTCAAGCACAAACTTCAAGAAAAACCTTTGGGGCTGAAGAGATTAAATAAAAATACACCTGAAATAAAATAGATAAAAAAATAGAATTTTATACAATATAACACCTGTCAAACTAAAGACTCACATGTAGTCCATGTGACAGTTTATCTGGCCAATAAGATAGTTTTTATATAGAAATCTGCCAGAAGGAAGTGGAAAGTGATCCTCAGCCTAAACCTGTTTGTCTTGTTTACAAAGGATACTACAGAAGAGACAAAAGCAGCACAAATAAAAACCACCAAAATGGGTAAAGCTCTATCCCACAACTGCAATATTGTAGCCACAGCATGTTCAGAAATTTTTTTCTTTACTTTTTGAACAGTTTGTCATGTTGATGCTACAATCTTTTAAAATAAGTTTTTAACAGAATTGTATACAAATTTATAAATATAGATATATAAAACCCAGGTACACATTTCCACATGTATCGAGTTGAAGCAAGATTGGCAACAGTTTCAGCCTCGAGTCTTTTTGGTTTGATGCAATAAGTTTTGCCTCGATTGGTTAATTTTCTGTTCTTATCAAACGTGAGGCGCTGAGCATCAGCTGAGTGTTTCAGCTGCAGTAGAGGTTTGTGATCTAACTGGACACCACATGGATGCAGCAGCGCTGAAGCTGTTGTCGTTTTAATTGACCACGTTTCACTGTCTGCACCTTGTCCACTTTAGGAATCATCACTTGTGTTAATATGCTAATCTGACACTGTTCTCTTCACAGTGAGAAAGAAATTCCCCCTTCGGCAATTCATGTGCATTTTATGGATCTCACTTATTATGTCTACATCTACAGTCAAATAAGAAAAAAGTAGTGTGCACAACTCCAATACAAAAAAGGAGAATGTATTAGAGCACAACGCCAGAAAAACAGAGGAAAAAAGACTGAAATCTCTTCAAAAGGCTTTGTAAGTTTGTGATTTTAGAATAAAATAAGCTCATAATCACTTAGCTGATCTAGCAGCTGTTTGTCCTTTTCCGTGTCACATCTTGTCAAATATTCAAAACCAAAAGCCACTTTAGCCATTTCTGTCTAATGCTTTAAAAGTCTAGTAAATCCTTTATTAATCCTTTGTTTGACCTTAACCTGAAGCCAAATCATAAACTTGAAAGAGCGTTTGAGTTTGTGGAGAGGCCCTAAGCCCAGCAGCTGCTCGGCTCGGCTCCACGCTCTCGGCAGATTAACGAGTGAGCGAGCGGGTTTCTGATCCCTCTTGTTACTGTAATCTGCTGCCTGACCCGTACCTGATCCTGCAGTGCTCTGACTCGTGTCTGAGCTCTTTCCTCGCGCTCATTCACGGCTTTCAGCTGCAGTTTGAGCTCAGAGAGGCTGGAGGTCTTCTGGGAGAGCTCATTCTCTAATTCCTTCATCTTGTTCTCAAACATTCTGCACCAAGAAAGCAAACAAAAGCTCACACCCGGTCTGAAGGCCATGTTTCCTATAGCAGCAGGTTTTTTAACACCTTGGTGGATCTGCTGACCTGGTTACAACCGATGCCTTCCCGGTTTTGCCGTCTGCGCCTTCTGTGATTGGCTTTGACAGAGCTACTCGCAGTTTCTGCCTGGTTTCTTCCAGCTCTGCCTCGAGCTTCTCATTTGTAAATTCCAGACTTGTCTTGGTCACTCTCAGCTTCTCTGATGCCACCATTTCCTGTTTGAATGCAACAAGGACACTCAGGTGAGACACATGAGAAAAAAAACGACTTAAAACAAGGTTTCATTTATGAACAGAAAACTTCAGAACATTAAAAAGTAAGTGCTGTACCCGTTTCAGCTCCTTGCGCAGACGTTCGTTTTCAAGCACTATCTTCTCCAGCCCTTTAGTTTTAGACTCAAGTTTCAAACACAGCTCTGCTTCGCTTTGACTTTTCATTAACTCCAAGTCAGCCTGGGGAGAACAAAAATGTTAAAAAAGTGATGTTTTCTGTAGAAACACAACAGAAATGAATGTGAAGCAGGTGATGGGACAATGCTGACAACCTTTAACTTTTCATTTTCTTTTTCCAAAGCAGAGACTCGGTCTTGATTCGCAGCCGCCTTGGATTTCTTTAGTTTCTCATTTTCCCTCTGCACCCTCTCAACCACTTTCTTCATCAGCCCAATCGTCTTCTCAAGTTCAGCTACTGTTTTACCACTGTGACCAGCCTGAGGAGGAACACATTAAAACCACCGAATGAACAAAATGATTGAGTCTTAATTATAAATTTCATTTTATTGTTAAATGTTATGAATCAAAGATTTTAGCATCTCAAACAGTTTCTTGTGCACTAAAAACCTACGATTTGTTTTCAGTGATTTCTGAGAAAATGCTTAAAGGAGACCAATTATGGGTCCTAGAAATGTTTATGGTATGTCTGTGGGCTATCCAGACCATGTTCATTCAATTTAATGCATAAAATAATTCTCAGATAATAAAATTTCCCATTTTCTAGTTCTGCCTGCTCTGACTTCCGTTCAGAAGAGCTGTTTATGTTAATGAGCTCTGTTGGTAACGCCCTCCAAAAATCTGTTGACATTAACTCCGCACTCCAAAGCCAGCGTTTACATTAGCATGGCTATTAATAGCAGAAGCTTTGTTGTACAACCATATGAGACCCAGAGGCAGAGTCGTGGTCGCAGCTTTTTTCTCTCCCTCCTCTGCTCTGCTCTCACTCTGCATGCTGTTACCAGAGCAGGGAGCAGCAGCGGTCAAAATACCTCAGAAACTCGAACAAATAAGCTTTAACAAGGCTTTAATAAGCTAAACAATAGAGGTAAATGAGAAAACGTGTTCATAACCAACGAAAATAAATAAATAATTAAATTGTGTCCATGCCAGTCTCAAACCCTGGTCTCCCACTCTCTGGTCCAACACTCTACCCATTGCCCTATTGGAGGCTTGTTGTGAAATGAGCTGCACATTACACAACAACAACCGTGACGGCTTTTTATACTGAGGAGGTGGAGCTTCACCCGGGGGTTGCCAGGTAAGGGGCTGATCGCAGGTTCTGGTGGGTTGTCGTACGGCTTGTGACATCACAAAATGACACAAGTATAAAACTTGTCGTTAATATACATTAAAAATACATTTACTTACAGTAAATATGCCCCTGGGTGCATTTTTTTGGTCCTAGGACTGTTTTTTTAAGAAGTACATACCCAAAGTTGAGTAAAAAAACCTTTAAAAAGTGAATTTTGCATAATAGGTCCCCTTTAAGAAGGTAAAACGAACTTACTCCATGTATGTGTGCCAACATTTTCTCTAATTCTGCCTTCTCCTTTTTCAGCGCAGCACACATTTCTTTAAGATCTGCAACTTGATTCTGTGAAAATACAAAAGAAAGAGGATATTAAAAATTCAAAAGTTGTTTTTTAGTCAAAATATTAAAATAAATGTAAGAAGGAGTCAGTTTTTATCAACCTTTTACAAAGTTTGTCAAAAATTTTAATGGAAACCACAGCCTTCAGCTAGTGCACAGAGTCTACCATAACAGACACATGATGCAAGCTGTGCAATGATACCCCTGAAACAATCTACTAATGGCAGAATGTAAGATTTAGGCAGGAGAAGCAGACAAAGAACTCTATAATGTCTGAAATAATGTACAGGAACATAATGTGCAGGGTAGAGATTAGTGTTCCCAAGAGGGAGACTCCACCAAGGATTGTGGGGAATGACAGGTGATGGTCTACTAACTGGATACTGTGGAGGTAAACAACCAGTAGAAGAAGGCAGTGGAGTGCTAGATGTAGCAATCCCAAGTGACTGTAACATCAGGAAGAAGAGTTACAACATGCTGGAGAAATATCAAAGGCTGAAAGTGGAAACAGAAGTTATAGAGAGTGGTCAACAGAACACTTTGTGCTGTGATCTCCAAACCACAGGAACAACCTCAGAGATTTCTGTCCAGATGAGCGCAGTCCTAAAAACAGCTGAGAAACTAGCTACGTTTACATGGACATAAGTAATCAGATTAAACGGCCATTTGGAATAAAAGTGCGTCGTGTAAACACCCCATTCGGATTATTCTGACCCGATTCAGCTCGATCCGAATGAATTTGTAATCAGAGAGGTGGTTTATGCCGATTGATAATCCGAACAGCGTGCATGTAAGCACTTAATCCGATCATCTTAATCTGATTGTGGAAAACTGACCTGACTGTGCATGTCTGCTGACTTTCATCCAGCGGTTTCTGCTCTTTTGAGGAGGGAGGAGCAGCAGCGCTGTTTCCAGCAGACAGAACTTTTCCTCCCGTTCTCTCATTCAATAAAGAAAGAAGACACACAGCCTGCACCGCTTTGCAAAAAAAAAAAAAAAAATCTGCGCGTCCCCTGCAGCTGAACCAGGGAGTGCAGTAACGTCTCCACCATTATTAAAACCTGTCGCAGGTCCACTCTGAGCCCAGAAGGTGTTTATGTTCATGACGAAAGTAAAAATAATTTTTTTTAGCTAAAGTTAGCAACTGTGCATGTCAGAGCTTCTATTCTGAATAAAAGCCTGGTGCATGTAAACACTCGTCATGATCGGATTGTGCCCATGCAAATGATACATTTAGATTATTTAATCCGAATACATTTCAATCCCATCAAAGAATTTTGGGCATGTAAACATAGCTAGTGTGCAGATCCCTCAAACTCCCAGGCCTTTGGTAGAGGACCTGAGTTTGAAGTGAAGTGGAACTGCCCTTGTCAAAAATTAGGGAGAGCTGGGTGTTTTGTGTTTTCTTTTTTGATGAGATGAGATCATCCTTTATTAGTCCCACAAGTGGGAAATTTAGGATGTTATGGCAGGAAGTGGACAGTACAAAATCAAAGCAGCAGGTACGAAAAACAATACAACGTAAAAATAGATCTTCTGTAGAGGTCTGTATTACAATGAAATTGAAGAAGCCTCCGAGTGAAGACGCTCTCTTTTTCTATGACAGTCTGATGAAGAGGATGGTCAGGGTTGTCTGCAATGTTCTTACAACATAATATGACTTAATAGTGTAAATAAAATAAATAAATAACAAAAAGAGGTAGGGGTCTTCCTCTACTGTGACTTAGAGTGTTTATAACTAGATTTAAGCTATTTTGAAATGGAGAAAAAAAGGTTTCTGTGAATACGTTATGAACCACTGTTGTAAACAGCTGTTTGAATTAACTCTGGGGAACATGTGACAGGACTGATGAGCTAATGGCTGGTCTGAATGCAGTCAAAATCAAATTGGATCACTGCCATCTTCAATTAACTTTAATCTAAAAAATATCCCAGGAGTTCATACTAACACTAAAAAAACAAAAGAAAAAAACTTTACTGTCACTTTATAAACAAACAGTTGTTCATAGTTTTATGAGGTCATTTGCATTTATACAGCAGACGCCAGCAGCGACGTGTACCACTTCTTGAGCAGCCTGGTGTCAAATCTGACAGCAGTTTAATCTTATTTCTGCCAAAATATTTGCAAAGCAAAACTGATGAAGTTGTAATGGTTTAAAAAAAAAAACAACAGAAAATTTAGAATTGTTTTATTACGGCAAAGTCTGCTTTAGACGAGTGTTTGTTTGCACAAGTCGTTATTAGTTTGTCAGTAATGTAGGATCCAAATGGACCCAGTCTTATTTAACTGCTACTGTGTTTGCACTAACAAATAACCACAGAGATCTATGTCTATAACTGTGGAATGCTGAACTGATAATGATGAAAACTATACAATAGTAGCTGTGTGAATATATTTGGAGATTGAAATTAATTGAAGATGACAGTGATCTTTGGTCTTAGTGCTTTTCTCCAGCAACTAGCATCTCAGTCTTGTTGGACTTGAACTCTGTTTCTCTTAACTGAGTTCATATAAAGCTATCTGCTTGAATAGTACTTCCTTTAAAACTTTCCATGGAAAAAATGTAAGAAAGAATCCCTTTAACAAACAAATATTCAACATCTCGTTGAATTAATACTAATACTGATGCATAAGAAGGGGTTTTCTACCTACTGAGCAAAGGAGACCATTACTCATCTCCAGACAATATCACATTAATTTTTTTATCTAATTCTTGTCAGCTGTTGAAAAGATGGATGTTAATTTCCTTCATAAACTGACTCTGAATGGTGCTGGTGTTGCACTGACTGACTCCCTCTGCTTGGCTAGTGTTGTGTTTGGGTCGTACCTTGAGTCGTGGTAAGTCTTTGTTGGCCTGCTCCAACTGGAAACACAGCTCCAGTTTCTCTGAGGCCAGCCTCAGGTTCTCTTTCGACAGGTCCTGATCTCTCTGTGAGGGCGTGTCGGTGCCCAGACCTGAGGTCTGAAGGACGGCAAAATCACACAGAAAAAACTGTGAACATTTAACCCTTACTTCAAGAGAAAATAACCACTTATACTCTACACATTAGCCAATCACAGCCTTGGATCTGAGGCAGACAGAGCAGGGAGTTAAACACCAAGTGCAAACACTGAAACTGTTTCACTGACTACAGCGGACTCTGACAAATCTATTTCTATCACAGCACTAGGTTTCAGCAGGGTGACTACCTGCAGTACCTTCAGATGTTTAAGGGATCTGCTTTTGCATTTTTCTGCCTTATCGTCCTTCCTTGAAGTGATAAAACTCTCAGGCTGATGGCTCGGTGTGATCCTGGAATCAGCTTCTGGCTCTGCTGAGCAGGAATGTTCCTGATTCTCCTCCTCTGTCACTTCCCTTCTCGTCTCCTCCTCTCCTCCTTTCAGCTCCTGCTGTTCCTCAGCCTTGTGCAGCGAATCTGAAGAGGCCCTGACATCTTTCTGCTCTGGAGCTTCAACATCTGAGTCACAAACATTAGTCACTGTTTGACTCGTGTCATTGCCTGTCGCTGCCTGTGGTGCAGATCCCGTCCTCTCTGATAGATCATTCGGTTCTGGCTTTCTGGTTTGTGGTTCTGGTTGGTTTTCCAGCGCAATGATTTCAGGCACAGCTGTCACTTCTTCCACTTGGATCTCTTCTTGTTTAACTTGGTCAGAACCAGTCTCTGCTGCTGTGAATGTGTCTGTTCTGCCAGCTGCAGTGTTCCCATCAGCGCTCGCTTGATTTGTCCAAAGCTCCTCTGCTCCAACAAAGCTGGTGTGAGTTTCTTCAGCTGCCTGGCTGTGCTTTGGTTCCCTCTGCTGATCAAAGGTGTCCTCAGCAGCTTCGGGGCTGAGGAGGAAGCTGCAGGACTCAGTAGGTTGGGCTGCAGCGTTCACGTCGCCCGACCCCTCCTCAATATCAAAAGTGACAGAGCAAAGTCCCCTAAAAGCAAAGGAGGAGATCCTTCTCCCCTTCAGACACGATAAATCAGATTAAATCCAGTGACGAGAGAGGAAAATGAAAGAGAGCACAAACTGATGAATACACTGGTAAACATCTCAGGACCTTCCAACACGTCCTTCCAAGACATATTTGTTAGAAAATGTGAAATCCTAATATGCTGGCAAAGTTTAGGGCCGCAGCCCTACATGTTTTACGTTTCCCTACACCAACACACCTGATTCAGTCACTGAACCACCTCTTCCAAGTCCTGCAGTATGGAGGGACCGACACTGACATAATTATTAATAAAAGCAGAAACAGATAAATGAACCTTATAAATAAATAAATACATTTAAAACGCACTAAATAAATTAAAAAGGAGAACTTTACCTCGTGTTTTATAATTTAATTGACCTTCATATTTATTTTTCCAGCTTAGTTCCAATAAAT
>NW_013952575.1:804651-811591 GCF_001266775.1 Austrofundulus limnaeus | reverse complement strand
TTATTATTATTATTATTATTATTATTATCATCATCATCTTTCATTTGAATATTTTTTAAGCTAACTTCATAATTTTATTAAAATGTCAGGAAATTCTTTAAACTTTTAATTAGACAATAAAAAGCAGGAATTCTTTTTTTTACTGGTAAAAGAAATACAAATGTCAGAACAACTAAAATCTGCTTTTTGTTTTGCTTCACCTTCAGTAATAAATTAAGTCAAACTAAAAAGGTGCAGCAAAAGCTCACATATCATGTTTGAAACGATTGATGAAAGTTGACATTTAACAGATACGGGAGAAAGTACTCTGTGTTCACACTCTTTCAAAGTGTTTTATGTACCAAGACAAAATGATCTTTACCAGGTTCTGAAATTATTTAAATCTAACCTCAGGTGTATAAAAACACACCACAGATTCAACCAAGCCATTATTTATTATACAAAAATTGCTGTGTGGGATGTAAGCAAGTCCAAATAATTTCACCCTTGGATTAAAGGAGCTGCTGAGATGTATTTTAACACAATGAACAGGAGGAAAGACATCAACAACGGCCTTAGAAAAGTGACTGTTGCTGCCAAGTCATCTGGGGAAAGGTTGGAGGTTATTTACAAAAAACGTGGAGTCCATCATCCTGCAGGAGTGGCTTCCCAGCAAATTTACACCAAAGTAAAAAAAAAAACAAACACCAGAGCCTCTACAGGCCTCAGTTAACAGGCTGAGTTTAAATTTCATCACAGGACAAGTAGAAAAAACAATAAATATGACTGATTTGAAAAGTTACAGGAAAAACCCTTTTCTCTCTACAAATAACGAGGGAGCATACCTCCTGGAACAATGTCCTCTGGACAGACAAGACAAGACATGTTTACCTATAATGGCCGGTGCCATGTGTGGAGAAAAGCCAAGCATGCATTTCTGCGTCTCATACACCATCAAGCGTGACGGTGGAAGAGTGACAATCTGGGCTTGTTTTACAGCCAAATGACCATAAAGGCTTCGAATCGCCCAAAAACTCCTCTGTAGCCCAAATGAATCTAGACTCAAATCAGAGGCCATCTGTCCAACAGCTGAAGTTTGGACCAAACTGGGTCATGATGCAACACAACAGTGATCCTAAAGACCGCAGCTAATCTACAACAGAAGAACATCTGAAAAAGAAAAGTGTTGCAATGGTCCAGTCAAAGTCCAGAACCTCAATCTGATTAAAATACTTTGGCTGGACGTTAGGTGAGCTGTGCAGAAACAATGTCTGCAAACTTTAGTGAACTGAAGTGATACTGGATTTAAGAGCGGACCAACATTTCTGCACAACCATGTGAGAGAGTGATTGAATCATGTGAAAAGCACTAAAATTGGGTAGGAGGTTCAACAAGCTGTTGAATCTTAAGATGGACTTAGTTTTCCCACACACCAATGTGGACTCATGTAGGCCTGTATTTGTCAAACCTCGCTGAGTGGAATTTTAGCCTTAAATGCTGAAAATTTCTTAGATTTCCTCCTACTCTCAGACTTAAGTGTAAATGCCTGTTAGCAAAATTCTTCAGTCTAAGAATCACGCTTACTCTCTGGAAAAGTTAAGACTGCTCCAGTGAACAATTTTCATGTTTAGCTTTGCATTCAATAACCAAATAATCACTTACAGAGGGTCTTGAAGGTGACTCTTTGAATAGCTGTTCCTCTAAGGAGAGGAGCCTTTCCTCCAGGTGCTGGTTCCGTAACATCAGAATCTCCATGGCGTCATCACGAGGTAAAGCTTGCTGTTGTCTGTGTGTTTGATAAGTACAAAAAGACTTTGCTGTGTATCACATTGCATTTTAACAGCTGTGTCAATAAAGAATTGTTTATTTTTTATAGATATCATCCGTAAAGCGAGGAGCTGAAATTTGTTACCGGTAACTTTCAAACAAACGTGTACCATTACTGGTATACATTACAGTGTATACTGGTTTAGATAACTAAACTGTAGGACAGAGATACTTGTATAAATAAAGATCACTTTATGTGTTTTCTTTCATCATCTTTCAAACCTGCACCGACTCGTCTCCAGTCTCGGACCCACATAGACGGGTATTATAGATATGCTTTTATTTCTTTTCACAATTTGTTTTAAATCTGGGCCTTTCGTCATATATAATATTACTCCACCACTGTTGACACCAGAAGATAAGGGGGTTCGAGCAACCTGCTCCTGAAACCCAACAGTTAATCATAATAATAAGGTAACACCAAACACATAAGACTGGTGTTATGATAAGAATCATAGTTTCAGTCAAGGAAAGTTTCTAATAAACAGCTCATGATGTTTTTAAAGTTCTGTTCACCTGCTGTGGGAAACCAAATGTTTATATTTAGGTTCTCAAAATGTACAGGACTTCAGTTATGCTTTCAGAACCCACTGTGGACTGAATAAAGTAGGTTTGGAATTATTTTTCTTTAGGTAAAAGTTTATTCAGATATTCAATGTGTGATGGTGTACAGTGTGTGGTTTATGTATTATATTATATTTTCCCTATAGCTATGTCCATGTGAGCGCGTGTTTGTGACGGTAAGTTAATTATTTCATGAACCAGTGAATAAGTAATCATTGGTTTTATACCTATACTGACTATCTTTTGGTGTCTATCTATTTCAAGATGGCTACCACACCTAGTTAACATTAACCAACACAAATGGGCTCTAAATTTTTTTTGCTGTGTCTCAGTTCATGGGTTGCAGCCCATGTAGACTGCACACCATGTTGGCCAAACCCTACGTAGGCCGTAGGCCGCTAGTGTCGGCTGCATAAACAGCTGTGAAATGAGATGGCCTACTCTACATATGTTTGCGTGACCTCGTTAATAATTTAATTTTAGCTCCAGTATCAGTATTAACTTAAGTTTTTTTAACATCTCATTGCAGCAAAATTTAACCGGCCAAATTGCTAAACATACATTTAAAAACAAATTATTCGATCCATGATAAATTTCCAAAAATCTGCTGTAAAAAACAAAAAACAAACAAAAAAAAAAAAACACTCAGCCGTGTTTGTTTTCTTATTTAATTTGCTGACGATTCCATGAGTTCTGGGATACCGTTGATCGAGTAGGATACTCAGATGTAGCCTACGTTTTTGAGGTTTTGTCGACTGCATGAGGAGGCGGGGACAGCCTACAGCACGGGGCAGTGATGTAAGAAAGAGGCTGACAAATACCACCCACATTGGCTGCAACCCATGAATTGAGACACAGCCACAGAAATAGAATTTGATGGCAGTAGATAAGAGTCATTAATTCTTCATACTCTGAGAATGACATCATGTGAGGTCACACTTAATCTTATTTTCAAGATGGACCAAAATCTTTGTCTTAAAGGTAGTGGGCCATATGCATTGCTTCAAGAAATTATACCACCTTTATTACCATAGAATAGAAAAACAACTCTCACATTAAAGGGATCCCCGATTTGTTGTAACATTAGACTTTATATGATAAACATATACTTTAACTGTAAAATAAAGACTGTAAAAATACTGTAGGATGTTCAGTTTTTATAATTTTTAAACTAAAAGTTTAAAAATATGTATATTACACAGATGGGGCCATTTTATTTACATGCTAAGCATTCTGGGTAAATGATGACATCAACTAGGTCATCGGCATGAGGCTGCTAGCGAGCTATATCCACCATGAAGGTTAATCTTGGACAATATCTGATGATCGACTCTTTTAAATGAAACCAAAGAGCGTTGACAGAGAGGAGAAGGTAGAAATGACTCAGCCTGGAACTGAAAATATAGATGGAGGACAACAGAGCTGCTTCATGGAAGAAGAACCTCAGCTTAACCTGTTAGCTTTAGTGTTAGCCCCGATGCTATCACTATATATATGTATTAGCTCAGCGCTACACATTCTCCTCTCACTGAGGTCCTCCATCTACATGACAGAGAGGGGAACGCAAAAATGACTCAGCCTGCAACTGAAAATATGGATGGAGGACCTCAGTTTAGCTTGTTTGTTGTGCTAGCGCCGAGCTAATACATATAATGCAATACAGCGTGAGGGCTAGCGCGAAGGCTAACAGGCTAAGCTGAGGTTCTTCTTCCATGAAGCAGCTCTGTTGTCCTCCATCCACATTTTCAGTTCCAGGCTGAGTCATTTCTACCTTCTCCTCTCTGTCAACGCTCTCTGGTTTCATTTAAAAGAGAAAATCATCAGATATTGTCCAATATTAATCTTCAGGGTGGATAAAGCTCACTAGCAACCTTGCACCGATGACCTAGTTGATGTCATCATTTACCCAGAATGCTTTGCATGTAAATAAAATGGCTCCGTCCATGTTAAAATATATTTTAAAAAATTTACAAAACTAAACAGCCTACAGTATTTTTACAGTCTTTATTTTACAGTTAAAATAAATGTTTAACAAATAAAGTTTAATGTTACAACTAATTGTGGATCCCTTTAATATGTTCTAAATTAATATTATTGTTTCCATTTGTTCCCAATGAGTAACACCACAAACACAAACTATGTATTGTGAATAAAATAACTACAGATTTTAATACTGGCTTTTTTGTTTATTTCTAACATCGGCATGTATTCTTTGACAGGATAACAGGCATATGTTTCTCAATTTCTGATGTATTACAGAAACTAGTAACAAGGTAAAATATTAAACACAAAAGAAAATTTCTTAAAGTGTATCTGCTCGATTCTAATCTCCCTTCATTGCTCAATCTGGGCTTTCTCAAATTGACGTGGATTTCTCTGACAGAATTTCAACCGGGCCAATCAGCAAACAGAGGGAGGAGTTGTGAACGATGACGTTGATTTTCTGCGCCGTTTTAGTCTGCCTGTAGTTTAGCAATGGCAGTGGAGGAAGTGAACAAAGCCATTTAGTCGTGTTGACAAGGCTTCCAAATTAAATTAAATTTGTCTCACAAAGCCTGCAGCGCTCATTTACATCCATCTCGTTCGGCTCAGAACTTCTCTCTTCCCAGTAGTGGATGGTTGTTTACAGCGCACGCAACTTCCTGTTAGCTTCTTAACATACCTTCCGTCACAGTCAAGCTGGTGACTAAATACATCACGGCCAAACGTTAGTGACTGGGTAAAATCAGCTCCAATCATTTTAAACTTCAACGAGGTTGAACAGAGGCTGTACGAAGCAAAGCGAAGAACAAGGGGCTGGTTTTTACCAGGCTACAAAAATTAGGCAAATGACAAAAGTTCAGAAATTTCTCATTTTAAAATGCATCACAAGGTAGACTCGAACAATTCTTCATTAATGCAGACATAATAAAGACATTTTTCAATCTACATAAAAGCATATTATACAAATGTAGTGACTGTAGTGGAGCAATAAAGTTGTAAAGTGCCTTAAATGAAGCTAGTATAAAATAACATTGGTATAAATCATTGAAAATAGATCAGGCTTGTGCTGTCAAGGGCATCCTTATATTCTGAGAGGAATCAATAAAAACTGTGTCGGGAGCTAAAAGGCCTACAAATGATGCTTTGAATACGGTCAGGTTTGAATAATTCACCCACTGGGACTAATAACGTTGTCTGAGTCTAACCAGCTGTCTTCAAAACAGGAGCTCCTGCCAGAAACTTCAAAGAATTAACTTTTTCCTCAACCTGATACAAAAATAAAGCCCAGTCAGGACTCAGGAGACTAGGCTAGCAAATCTTCAGGACACAATTGAGTTTGGTATTAATTTGTACTCTGAAATTTATAAACACCTGAATATAAAACGTTACCTTACAAACAGTAACATGAGATCCTACTTGGTCATTTTTAGCTGATCCAAGTCTGGTACTGTATTTGTACATTGTGTAGAGATGTGTAGTAGTCTTCCTCAAGGATAAAAAAAGCAGCAAAACACTGAACAGGATACATTTCAGATCAGGTTTAGAAGTGAAATTACTCTATGATAACTAAAAAATGTAGCAGCTACACTATGTACACTTAAAAATGAACAATTTATTATTATTGTACAGTACATTGAATTAAATGCAATGCTATCTCTATCCTTATGGGGACTTTGCATTGACTTTCACTCATTTATTGGTCATTTCTATAGCCTAACCATGATTCCTTATCCTGAACCTAATCTCACAGGTACACACCTGACCCTAAACCTAATCTAAACTAAATTCACATCTTAGTCCTAAACCTAACCCCTGACCCACCAATTTACCCCAGTGGGCTTTTGTCCCCATAAAATACAGTGGGTCCTCACCAGGCTGTGTGTATAGATTAGAAAATGGTCAAAATCGTCTCCATTAGGTAACAAAAACACGCACACACACACGCACACCACCATCTTTCCCTTTTTATCAGCAGGTGATAATAATGAGATAAAATGTTAAGACAAATACTGCATTGCACCCTATCCCACGCAATAATACTGTTTAAAACATCAGTGCGATTTGTTCATGGTCCAGAATAAATGTAATTCATCAAGAACATCTCATCTAAAGAAAGAAAATATACAGCCCCCAACTACTTTAAAACATAGAGATGTCAGGAATGTGTGAATGTGGTGTCAGTTCAATTCAGTTTTATATAGAGTCACAAAAAATGTCGTCTCGGGGTACCGTACTAAAAAAAAAAAATTAATCTAAGGAAGCCAGCAGATTGAAGCATTATCACAGCCTCTCATCCTCACAGGCAGCTGCAAAAATATACTCAATGCTTTAATGTCTCTGGGCCCCTGAGCAAGGCCCTTGACCCACTCAGTTGCTCGCCAGGCACCTCAAAAAATAAAAAATAAAAAAATATATATACAGCGAGTAAAATAAGTATTGAACACGTCAACATTTTTCTCAGTAAATATAATACTAGAGGTACTAATGACGCATGCCTTTTTACACCTCCCTTTCTTCATGTGTTCAATACTTTTTCCCTGTGCCATTCCACATTATTACAAATAACTTCATTTCTGGACATTTATGG
>NW_013952575.1:793951-804486 GCF_001266775.1 Austrofundulus limnaeus | reverse complement strand
ATATATATATATATAACAAAAAGGCAAAAAAAGAGAAAAAAAGTGTCATTAGGAACAACACCCATTTCTGTAGTGAAGTTATGAACAAATAATATACCTGTGGTAAAAAGCTATGCAAAGGACCTCAGTTTGGAAAAGTACAGTTACTAATGCATTAAGAACAAGTTCAAATGTAGCTAATATTAAAGTTAATTGTGCGGTCTTGAAATCTCCGAAATGTCAACGTGGTTCATGTGACACAGACCTATAGTTTTTTACATAGTTGTTTCAGCAGGAATATAATTAGTAGAGATGACCCTCAGCAGGACCAGTGGCCTCATGCATCAATGCACAAAAAGTTTGCGTGTCAGTTTCCATGCACATGTCGGGATGTAAAACAGCCTGTGTTGTGTGGAAGGAAGCATGTGTTAAAATATGCAAACATTTGAATGGCGACAGGCTCCCGTCCTTCCCTTTACCCACACCTGATCATTTAACCTTTTTATTAATTAGTTAATTATATAATTTTAGTATTTTAATATAATTAGTATTCACTGAAGCCACAATTGAAAGCTGGCAACTAACCAACAAATGGCACATAAATAACCTTCACTGATTAATGATGGTGGTGTAAAGATTTACAAAATAGTTTTCACTTTAAAATGAAAGGAACCTTCAAGTTTAGGCTATGAGTGCTTTAAAGGACTGTAGACACATGAGTAGGTTTTGCTCATTGCCAAAGTGTTGAAAAATATATATAAAAAAAGTATGTTTAAGCTGAAAAATGCAAAAAATAATCCAGCCATTCAGGGTCACTGGTACCCATATCCAGCAGTCACTATGTGAGAGGCGGGGTACACCCTGGACAGGTCGTAAGTCCATCACAGGGACACACATGGAGACAAACGAGACAGACAACCATTCACTCTCTCACTCACAATTTAGAGTTACCAAATAACCTATGCTGGAACAATTTACTCATTTGATAGAATGGTTAGAAGTTATTTTTAATGAGATATGAACAAAGTATTGGTTGAAATTGATATTTCTGTTGTGATGTTGTTTTGTTGATTATTTTAAGTTATACTGTGAAAGTTGAGTTTATATTTCTGCATGTTGTATAATTTGTAGATAGATATTTTTTAAATGGGGGCAGATGTTACAAGATTTTTTTCTTCTTTCTGCTCATTTTCATTTGACCATGTTGTGTTGTGTTTTGACACAACTTTATTATTATTTGTAATATTTGTATTTTTTAAATTGTTTGTCCGAATGAAATTAAAAAAATATATACACTTTTTTGCCCGTGGGAGGAAGCTGGAGTGCCCGGAGTAAATCCACAGGTCCCCGGGTCGGGATTTGATCCGGCGACCTTCTTGCTGAGAGGCATCAGCCCCACCAATTGAGCCACCGTGCCGCAAAAAAATAATGAATAAATAAATAAATAAAACGCTAGGCTGATGGAAAGTAAAGTGTTTTTGTGAGAACCTGAACAAAAAGACAACTAGTGGTGCTACAATGTAAAACACACAAGAGAAAGTGTGACAATGTGGGATAGTTAGCTAGCCACAAATAGGGCTGCCACGACTAATCGATCATTTTAATAATCGATGACTAATTTATTAATCAATAAATCGTTTTCTTTTCTTTTTTGTTCTTCACTTTGTTTTTCTCTCCAAACTGCTTTGACACCTTCCACTGCCACATCTGCCTTTCTGTCCTTGACATGCACAGTAGTGGTAACTGGGGTAGGCCGTGGACGTCACAAGACATTAWACAGACAGGCTCTGGTATCATGGTTACCTGGCAACGGAGCTCAAAAGTCTGGGATCATTTTAAGAAAATGAAAGAGAAACCTGTGTAATATCTGCAGAGCAGAACTWTCCTTCCACAGCAGTTATTTTTAGTTAGCATATAGCTAAAATCTAACAATGGTTATATAATAGCAGCTGCATTCTGGCGCGATAAGCTCTATGTTTTATATTCAATTAACGTATGATCTGATTAGTCGACTAATCGAAAAAATAATCAGTGATTAATCGATTATAAAAATAATTGTTTGTGGCAGCCCTAGCCGCAAACAATTATTATAAAAGGAATGTAATCTCACAGCAATTTGCCATCTAATCTATGCATAACCACATTATAATGCCATAAAATGATTTCTATTTCTATTTGACAACATAAAAAGGATTTCTAAGCTACTGTTTGGGAGGGTCATTAACTCAAAACAGTGAGTGGAGTGTCTATTTAGAATACTTGATCTGTATTATTATTTTAAAAGCCTTATATCAGCTGAGGTAGTCTGAGATGAGCAGGTGTGTATGACTCAATAGGCCTTTAATCTGTCCAAAGAACTCCCATAAAGCTATTACCAAAGCAATAGTGGAAAACTTTAAGGAATGTAGGAAAGAAAAATGAGTATTTATACTGGTCAGGACATTTTGAAGAGTAATGAAGATTTTTTATGGCTTACACATACTTCAAAGTTAAGATCTGTGTCTCCAGCTCTGTATTTTTCTTCTGCAGGTCCTCTATCTCTCTCTCCATTTCAGTGGATCGCACCCCCACCACTTGGTCAGCAGTCACACCTCGACTCTTCAGTTTCCTCTGAAGTGAAGCCTTTTCCTGGTCCTGTCTGCAAACACAGGAACACACACAAAGTGCAAATGAATTTATAACATTACAGAGCTCCAGCGACCTATGTTCCGCTTTCCTAAAGCCTTCATTGGGTCCAGATGAGAAGAATATAGACAAAGTAAATCAATCATGATTAACATCAATGAGAAAATCTAAGAAAGCTGTGCAAAGCAACTAGTAAGATAGATACACCCACCTGGCATAAAGGTCCTTAAGAAGGCTGAGTTGTTTTGACAAAGATTCATTTTCTTGTTCTTTTTCCTTCAGTGAATTCTTTGCTTTTTCCAACCTGGCTTGCCATTTTTTGCTTTCCTCCCATCTTACAATTTTTTCCTTATTCTTTAAGAAAATAAGATTTATATTAGCTCAACACATTAAATGGTAATAAATACTAACACAGAGCAAGGCTGTAAATTTTTGGTGTAATGGAGGCATTCAAGCCCACCGGCTGTTAGATAAACTTTCAGACGTTCCTTTAGAAGAAGATCTTAGTACAGTACATAACAACTGTGTCCAGATATGGTAAGAGACCCTCAATATACAGTATTATAAAAACAACTTGTTGCATTCTTAATGCTGCTTTTAACCTCTTCAGCCCCAGGTACTGGGGGCAAACCGCATTTTCCCTTTTCTACTTCTTTGACAGAATTTAAAAGAAATACCAGGGGCGTGGTGCTCAAGAGGTTAATCACTTTAAGGTTTTTATAAGCTTTTCTTCTGAGTATCAGTTGTCAGGTCGCAGAGGCAACAGGTTTTAAGAAATAAACCCAGATATCCTTTCCCCAGTGATACTCCAGCTCCTCTTGGGGGGGATAATAAGGAGATCCCAGGCCAGAGAAGATATACAGAATCACCACAACATGGTCAAAAACAAAGAGATGAGACCAAAGCACCTTCTTCTCCATGACTGCGTCCTGAGTCCCTGTTCATGAACTGGACACACACGATCAAAATCCAGAGATAGCTCTGACAAAGTTTATCCTGTACTGGAAATGATCTTTTTCATCTTCCTATAAAATTGATGGTAGCACAATAACTCATCATCTTGTCAGCCATGAAGCATAGTCAGACTTTGTTTTCAGGGTTTTGAGAGCTGCTTTGTCCAGCACGAGGAGGAGCTCACAAAATGAGAGCTTTCGAGGTGATGCAGTGATGTAATGTGTACTACGGAGGATGCAGCCCCGTATTTGTGATCCAGCATTATCTAAATACTAACATACAACAAAAGTTTTCTACTTTCTCTGATGGTTTTCACAATGACCCTTACCTTTCCATGATCCTCTTTGCTATTTTTTTCTTTGGTATTTTTCTCCAAGTCGGACTCCAGCTTTTTGATCTTCTTCTGTAGATTCTCAATGGTAGGCCCCTTGCCAGCAGCTTCTGTTTGACTCTAAGCAACCAACACAAAGAGACAGATAATCATGTTAGCTCAATTTTACTCAAGTCAGAAACAGACATTATTTATAACGGGCTTTTTTTCTGTGTTAGGAAAGATGCAAAGAGTTAAAACCATAATAGCTATCAAAATACAAGCTTTATCATAGTTTTAATTTGAATTTTTTTGTATTTATGTATCGTCAATGATTAAATTAGTAACCAATGGTATTGTTTACTATCAAAGTCTACTGTATAATTTGTAATAAACAAGCAAACTCAGCTGTCATGTTTTGTTGCAAACAGCTTGTTTTGTTTAAATTCGAACATTGATGATTACACATCAGACCACTTTCAATCAGTCAATTATCCGTCCATACATCTATCGTCTGTACCCGCTTATTCCTTTCAGGGTCACAGTGCGAGGGGCGGGGTACACCCTGGACAGGTCGCAAGTCCATCACAGGGACACACATCAGTCAATTAATCAACATTAATTTATAGAGCCCTTTCCAACAGCCAAAAGAAGCACAAATTGCTTCACAATACAAGGGGTTAAAAAAAACTATACAAAATGTCAGAAAGCCAATAGGGATTAAATTCCTGCCTGAATAAAACTATTTTAAGATTAGATTAAAAAAGGCTCAGTTCAGTAATGGAACGTAAGACCTGAGGTAGTCTGGATGCAGTGCCCAAAAAGTCGGTCACCCTACTTGGTCTTGGTGGATTATGACTATCGAAAAGGTAGCATAATCCCTGAATGTATACAGTCGTGGGGGAAATAAATGGAATTGAAAATAAAAGTACAAATTGCGGAGTAAAAGTCCAGCTTTATTTTCTGACTGATTGACCATGTTGTGTTTTGACACAACATTATTATTATTATTTGCATTATTTGTATTGTTTTAATTGTTTGTCCGAATGAAACGAAAAAAAAAAAATACAATTTTTATGCCCGTGGGAGGTGGGAAACTGAGAGGTGGAAAGTGTACAAGCAAAACTCACATTAAGCTAATGAGCAGTGCCAAAATATTTACTGTTTTATAACAATTTTTACAAAATCCCTGATGGGTTTGAGTTATGTTAGCAAACCAACGTTTTATATAATTATATATAAATATAATTATCAATAATTTATTGATGTAAAAATTGTGTAAAAAGCATAAAATTTTAATTTAAACAAATAAAAGTCATGTATGTTGACAGCTTTTATGGCTTTAAACATATGTGATAGGAATAAGTTTGAGAAAAAGAAGTAAATTATATGGTAAACGTTTTACAAGAATACCTAACTAATTAAATCAAGAAATTCTCAGAAGTTCTTTGGAGTTCATCTTAAACCACAGGAGACTTTAAGACTTAATTATTAATGCATTCCTCTGTCCTTATTTTTATTGACTGTGAAGGAGCCTAATGTACTTAGCATGTCTCAGTGTGGGCTGTGAGTCAGAGGAAACATTTGTCTAGGTGAGGTGATGATACCGGCTGTTCTTGAATGCATCACTCTGCACCTCGTGCTCTTTATGTACAACAGACTAACAGTCTAACAAAGCTGAGTGCTTCTACACACTCATGATACAAACCTGCACCGTGCTGCTGAGCCTCTTCGCCTGCTGCTTGAGCTCCAGGATTTCTTGCTCTAGCTCCTCATTTTCAGCTTTCAGTTGTTTCTGAGTTTTCAGATATGTTTCGATGTCTTGGTTCAGTCTTTCGACTTCTTCTTTTAGGTTGTTCTCCTGGGTTCTAGATGTTTTGGCAGTCTCTTTTGCAGCTTGAAGTTCTTTATTAAGTTCTTGAATTTTTGCCTGTGAACAAAAGGTTCATTATATTTCTAATTGCCATGTTTTTATTTTACAAACAATACTGTAGTAAGCAGGTTTTAAAAATGTAAAAAGTTATCAGGGATGTTCTAATGAGTGTCCTGGATGTTATAATCATAAGTACACAGCTGAAATTACAAGTAATTACATATGAATTAGGGTTGGGCAATATTGGGAAAAAAAATCACAAATAATTGTGGTATTTAGTAGGGCTGTGTATTGGCAAGAATTTGGCGATACGATACATATCATGACAGAGAGGTCACGATACGACATATCCCGATATATTGTGATACTATAAGCAAGGCGATATATCGCGATATATTGCGATATATCGCGATATATTGCGATTTTTTTTGTCCAAAAATTCTATTAAATAAAAACCTCTTACTGGGGAAAAAACTGAAAAACCAAAATTCATTGTCTCAGAAAATTCTAATATTACAGAGACATACTTTTGATACATTTAGCTGTGTTCTGCTTTGTATGTATTTTATTTTATTTGTTTCATATTTCTTATTTCATCCATGTTTTCAATTATTAGACTAAATTTGACTATAAAGAGTTTGAAAATATATTTTTTGCAGCTTTTAGTTTTTAATATTAACAATAAGGTCACCCAACACTTAACAATAGCCTCTACCTCAAGAGGAGGAGGAGCCAAATGACTGGCTCACTGCTGCCAACTAGTGGTCAGAGGCTGAACTACAACATAAAAATGAACGGCTGGCAGGAAAGTTGACATWTTAAACCTTAATAAAAAATCGATACAGGGCTTTAGAATATCGATACAGTATTGGGAAATAAAATATCGCGATATTTCAGTGTATCGATATTTTCTTACACCCCTAGTATTTAGCCGATCATGATTAATTTGACGATTAATCCCCTGGAGTCCCTGTACAGTGTACACCCTTATGTCCTGGTCACATGACCAGTTTAGTGGGAAAGATTTGCTCTTCATAAAAATCTGTTCCAAATTGTGTTAAAATTCCAGACTTCAGGCTATAAATCAAATTTTAAATTGTGTTGATAGATAAATAAATTACAGAACTTTTTAAAAATGTTTGTCAAATTTGAAGCGGAGAGGAGCACCGAGCGGAGTGACTGGACAAATATTCAGTCAGTCCGCCTGGTGGCATTAATCGTATTAATCGTCAAGTCCAAAAAAATAATCGATTAATGTTTTTCTGACGATTAATTGCACACGATACGATTATGCCCAACCCTAATATGAATTAATATTAATAATGTTATATTAATTCTCATTCTCATTATTTGGCTAAAAATTCCAATAGAAATAATTTAGGGAATCCTATCTGATAAAAAAAAAACAGGAAAGGTTTAGTCAGATTTAAGGTTGGACAGTGAGAAATAAATAATTACCTGACTTTTATACCTTGGACGTGAACACCTTGTTTCAACTGTATATAATGGATTCTTATTACTGATAAGTTGCATACATTATACGCAGAACGTGGAACAAATCTGTGTTTATTTAGAACACAATATGTAAAACCTGATTGGTTCACAAAGTGTCCTATAAGGTGAACTGAAACTATGATCATCTTTTCTATCTTATAGATATAAAAAGCACTCAACTTGTTTGAGCAAATTTCTTATTTAAATTCTTCAACCACATTTCCAATGAAGTTGGGACATTGTGTGAAACATAACTCAACAAGAATACAACGATTCACAAATCCCTTTCAAATACACTTAAGTTGAATACACTCCGAAGATAAGGTTTTTAATGTTCAAACAAATAAACTCTATTGTTTTGTTTTTTTGCAAATATTCACTCATTTTGAATTAGATGCTGCAACACATTCCAATAATGCTGCAACATTTCTTAATGTACAACTTTTCTATAATGAAATACAATGTATAACTTATCTAATTTCCTTCCAGGATCAGTAAAGTATTTTGAATTGAATTGAACTGAACAGCAAAAAATGTAGTGATTTCCTCATCTACAATCCATGATATCATCAAAACATTCAGAGATGTGCGATGGGAAAAATGCAGGTAGAGTTTTCCTATTGAGAGACAAAGGTAATTGTTTACAGGAAACTGTTTTGCATTTTTGTTGCAAATTTTTTGTTGCAGATTGTTGCCAAAGGTCGTACAGTATTCCTGATCAGGCTGCATTTTTTAACTTACATTTTGTGAATCATCTTTCTAAAGTTGCGGTTGGAGACGTGAATTAAAATCTATCCTGAAAATAAAAATTATAATGGGAAAATATGGGTAAGGCTGCTTAGATGTACAATTATATTTCAACTACTTTATGGAAGCACTATGTTAAATTTCAAGCTGTATTTCTTAACCAGCCTACAAAGCTTTCTTTAAGTTAGTTAACTTCCTTAACACTGAATGAAATATGGCGCAATGAGGAAAAGCAGGTATGTTTTGATGGATTCTCTTACCTTCAGGTCTTTGGTCTGTCTGTCAACAAGCATCTGTACATTGAGACTCTCCTCCTTTTGGGCAGCATTTGTTATGACCTCCTGCTCTGCTGCAGCTGTCATCTCTGCCCGCAGCTGTAACAGAGCCTTACTGAGAGACTGAAAGAACACAAAGCAAAGGCAGTCTGGATGTGATGCATCGACCAGTAGGTGATTTCTGGATGGACTATGCTCCTTTGTTGCATTTACTTTTTACTCTCCACATTTTGTTTGTACAAACTGGAGTCTTGACAGAAAACAAATGAAATAGGGACAACACTTTTATTAAAGAGGATTCAATAAAAAAATGTGTATTTAGTTATGGAAAAACCTTGAGCTTTTTCTCTTTTTGGACGAGCTCTGCTTTCAGCCGTTCCATCAGGTTTTTCATGGTGTTGCTTGGGGAACGAATGTTGGCCTCTTTCTGGGCTATCAACTCTGTAGAGAGGTGGCTCATCTCCTTCTCCATCTGAGCTATGTGGCTCCTCTGACTCTCGATCTCACTGGTCAACGGTTTTACCTGGGCAGCAGAATATTCCTCCAGCCTGCAACAAAGCCTCTGTTAAGTTTACTGGGCCAGTTCATCTAAAACCATAATTAATCAGACATTCTGTTAAAGAAAAAATGAGTTATCCTGGATTGGGAGTCACAACTGATATTAAATCATTTAAGGTACATGTGTACAGCCAAGCAAAGTATTTTTTTTTTTTCGAATTTGGGTCTGTTCAAACAGCTCCTTCATGCAGATAGCGTTATAATTTAGTTTTACAACACAGTTTAGACTTTTCTTTGGCCAAAGTGATTTCTGTTAAACCAGTGGGCGCCACTTCCTGACTAAAATCACTGTCTGTGGCACGAGACATCTGGATGTTATTATTAAGGATTTGTTTCTTCCTAAAGTTATAAAAAGATAAAAGATGCAGTTGTTTCTGGTGTTTGTTGTATTCTCCGAGTAATAAAAGATCCATGCCTCTGGGTGCACTCTGCCATGGCTGACGCACCGACCACCCAGTGCACTATTGAACTTTTTAAAACCCTCTTTAATCAGCTTTGCTTTTTGACCCCTTAAAACCTAGTCCTCTTTAATTTACCCTAAGTAACTCTTTGGTTACCAGTTTAATCTTTTTTCCCTTCAAGTCCGACAGTTCTGACTTATTCAATTACTTTACCTGAGCTGTGAAGCTTACATAGAGTGAAAAATCCAAACCCAATCCTTCAAAACACCCTATGACAGAAGCCAGCAAATAATTACTTATTGATCGATCTGCTATAGTGAGCAACAACAACAAAAAACTGATTTTAATTCTCAAGGGGTAAAAAAAAAAAAAGAGATAAATTTGTGAGGTCTTAATTTCAAGTAATATATTCTGAACTTTAAGGATATTTGGTTGAACATGTTGAACTGTGTTTCCACACCAGTATTTTAAACATCTTGAAATGGGGTTCTGTGCAAAGGCTATGAATAATTAATATCTTACAAATCTGATAAAGGTTTGCAAATCTCACACTTGTTTAGAAATATTCTGCTATTAGTGTAGAATAATCTAGTCCAGGTTTTGAAGTGTCTACTTGTTATAGTTTGGTATTTTGTATTCAGGTCCTCAGGAATTTTTTTCAGTGATACTCCTACAGTTATTGTGGGGATGATGATACATCCCCCCTGACCTGTAGTCCTAACTCCTCCTTTGTTGTATCTTGTCAATTTCTAGGTGTGCTAGCAGATTCCTTGCTTGCATGTTGGAAAACTGGGTCTGAAGTTGTTTTTTGGTCAATCTGGATGATGGGGATCAAAGTTTTCATAGTTCCCACATCTTTCCGACATAGTCACGAGCTCTAGGCTTGCTAGTAGCCTTCAAACAGTGTTCTCTGCCCTTGTTCGTGCATGTATTTTTTCCAGTAGCCCCTTTCTCATCAGAATGTCCTCGTTTCCCAATGTCTGAAGCAGACCTTGTTAAGAGTGGCTGACCCAAGGCCAGACAGTCCGGATCATTAAAGACCCCCAGAGAGGTGCAATTCCATCCAACATGGAAGCTCCTATCAGGCAATCATAGCGGCTAAGATGGATAGGCACGTGTTAGTATCTGAGCAAGGCACAGAAGTGAATTAGCATCAACACCAGAGGAGCCAAGCACCATCTACTGGTCAACAGAACCACAGCACAAGACTGTAAGAGCAGACATACACTCACCGGCCACTTTATTAGGTACACCACGCTAGTAACGGGTTGGACCCCCTTTTGCCTTCAGAACTGCCTCAATTCTTCGTGGCATAGATT
>NW_013952575.1:784909-790586 GCF_001266775.1 Austrofundulus limnaeus | reverse complement strand
ATGTATGAATATAATATACAAGTTTCACTTTTTAAATGGAATTACTGAAATAAATCTACTTTTTCATGATATTCTAATTTTATGACCAGCACCTGTACACTAAGGAACAACCTCAGAGATTTCTGTCAAGAGGAACACAATCCAGAAGAACAGTGAAGACACTGTTCAGAACCCTCAAGCTCCCAGGACCCAAGTTTGAAGTGAAGTGGAACCATCCAAGTGGAAAAGTAGTAGGGCAAGCTATATACTGTATATACGTATATATACAAAAAAAAAGTTAAATTTTAATGCCCTTATTAACTCATAATTTATTGAAATTAATTATAAACATTTGTTTAACTTCAAAAGAACAGTTTTTAAAGTAAATGTTGTTGAAACCGCAACTTTCTCAGTGGATCTAAGCTTGATAATGCAGCCTACGTGGATTACGGTAGTCGAAAACAGATCCACTGATTCTTCAACACAGCGCAAGTTGATAAAATGAAATTTTAAAATCTATATTGTTCGATACATAGTGCATATTAAACCTAGAGCACTGTATTGAACAATTCAATTCAGATGCATGTACTGCACCCCTAATACATGTATATGGAACATACCATGTCATGTATTAAAAGTTTTCTTTTAATCCATGATTTGAAGTGAAGGATTGTAAAGGATTATGTGAGAATGGATTTTAAAATCACACAAATCTTACAGTCAATGAAACTATAAAGATTACTCTACAGAACAGTTCTGACAAAGCAAAATCAAACAAAACATGCACAAGTTGCTTGTCACTTCAAGTATCATGAAAGAAATAACTTTCCATGTGAGGTAATGATGAAATTAAAGCCAACCCAAGGAAATATAATGTGGTTGAATAAGAGTTAAGAGATTTTGTATTTTGTTTGTTTGACAATGTTAAGAATCTATGGAAAAGCACTGCATTCACCAAAGAAAAAAAAAGAGTCCTGATCTCGTAATTACAAGATCCGGACCTCGTAATTATGAGATTTCATAATTACAAGATAAGATGTCATAATTACGAGATCCTGATCTCGTAATTATGAGAAAGATTTAGGAGTCATAGATGACCAACACTACAAGAAAAGTGGACAATAACTGCACCATTGGATTTGATTTGTTTTTAATTTCTCATAAGTGTGAGACACTGGGAAAAACTGAGTTTACTTAATGCAGATGGCATTAATGTCAGTATGTCGACGTTGCCAGGAATCTTAAATCCTTGGGGTTGTTCAGGCTAAAAGCCCACTCTGACCTGCTGGAAGTTGCTCTCTCCCTGCAGGAGCCATTAAACCAGTGCAAGATGCTTCATATCAGTAGCTAATGGATCTGAAAAGATCCCAGAGTGGCTTGGTGGTGTCCCAAAGAACTGTCCGGTGTTATATTACGTCCTGTACGTACACAAAGACCACACATAGTCCTGTTTCAACCCTGCGGTCATAACTTTATTAAACTCAGGTGAGTAAAAATATACAGCTCAGTCCGGGCACTTGTGCATTCATTATCACACATTAACATATCCGGGTGGAACATAAACTCAAAACAATAGTTCCAGTTTTTACATCTGGTACCTGCTCAAAATCCTAGATCCTCAAGGAGTCCTACTTTTCACTTGTTTTCTTGTAATTCTGAGATATTTTCTCGTAATTGTGGCATCCTTTCTCGAAATTATGAGATCTTATCTCTTAATTGTGAGATCAGGATCTCTCTCGCAATTACAAGATAGTGTCTTTTTTATTTACTTGTTTTTTTGTGAATGCAATGCTTTTCTGTAAGAATATCCCATTAATCTTAACATCAAACAAGTTTATTTAAAGATTTTACTTTGGTTCATTTACTTCAATACAAGTTTAAAGTTTATCATTGTCAAATGTAAAAAAAAGTTAATCACTTTTTCATTTCATCAGCGTGTTTCCTAGCCTGTGCTGTCACAATGCTCCGTTGTCGCTCCAGCTCAGCTGTGGTCAGCTTCAGCTTCTCCGTCATGGAGCTGAGAGAAATTTCCTGCTCGGCCACAATCTGCTCCAATTCAGCCAGACGCTCCAGGTGCTTGGGCGTTGGTACCCTGAGAGTGGGCTTTTTCATCAGTTCCTAAAGCAGGGGAAAAGGAGGGGATATGAAACCCAACAGTCAACATCAGGTAAAAGAGAAAAAAAAAAGATTGTTCAACTAAAACTTTACCATTGCTGTCTGTTTGAAGCGATTCAGTGAGGTATCTGTCTGTATGTCCAACTTCTCATGCAGGATTCTCAGCTCTTCCTGATGCCTCTTTATTGTTTCCTCTTGATCCTGGTATGAACACAGTGGAGTTCCATAGAAATAAAAAAGGCAGTAAAAAGTTTAAATAGATCAAAGAAAAACGTAAAAACCTCGACCTTTACTGAAGAAAAACCTTTTACGTCTTCTTAGTTCTTGATAAAGTATACAGGATAGAGGTGCCGAGTAACATTTTTACATTACTGTTTAATTTCAGCAGTAAGATTACAGTTTACTAGGGGCGTAACAGTACACGTATTTGTACTGAACTTTCATGATACACATCTCAGTCAAATACCAAACTAGATGACAAATACAGTGTACACAACCAATCTTGAGGAAAGTGTTCATGCTTTTGTTTTTGGCTAACATCTACAGAAGAAAGAGCGTAAAGAAAACTACTTCTTGTAAATCATTATGGTACATCCCTCAAATATATGTATTGTGGGAATTGCATGAAAAAAGCCCTTTGCAAGGAAGTGTGTACACAGGCTGCACCTGAGTTTATCATTATGATATTACATTATGATTTAGTGACTTTGTCACTATATTTTGTATTTTGCAAGTTTTCAGACCCCTCTAACATTGTTTTTCTTTTCAAAAAGCAACTAGCGACAAATCTAGCTACTTTTCCCGGTGTTATTGGAGACTGCATGTAAAAGCACAGATCATTCAGCAGCTTCTGTAACTGACCAGTATAAACAGACTGACTAATCAGTGCTTTAAATCATATTCGTACACTGATGGGACACACATAGGAAGCAGTAGGTGTTGAATGTCTTGCCCAAGGACACTTCGACATGCGACTGAACAGCGGTGGAATCGAACCGCCAACTCTCTCATTGGAGGACGAGTCCCTTAACCCAGTAGTTCCCAAACTTTAATCTTCTAACCCACAAAATACCCATGGCAAAAACTTGTGACCCCAAATATTACTAGTTTGAGTACACCACGAACTTCGTTAATAACCCTAAAAACACAGGCTTTTTGACAATCTAAACAGCTTGTACACAAATATAAATACTTATTTATACTTATTTTGCATTTTTGTAATAATTATAGGGAAAATATTACATCAGCAATTATTTTATTACCCTTTAAATTGATTTCTGGAGATTATCCAAGGTGCTTCATGACCCATAATTGGGTCCCAAGCCCAACTTTGGGAACCAAAGCAGTGGTTCCCAAACTTTTCAGCTTTTGACCCACAAAATAACAGTAGCAGAGACCTGTGCCCCCAACTATTTTTGGATGATAAACATTTGTATCAGGTCAACAAAACACGGGCATAGTAACAATATTTTTATACTACATTTATCCATTTTAAATATACTAACCTCACTCCTTTGTAACAACTAAGGCAAAAATGTAATTAATTCAGAAAATCTTGTCAGGACCCCACCTTGATGTTTCTGGACCTCACTTTGGGTCCCGACCCCAACTTTGGGAAACACTGCCCTAACCACCCAGACACAGCAATGCACCCCTAGTATTTTTACATTATTGCACATAAAAACAGCAAAGCAACAATTAAATGTTTAAAATAGTATTACTGCACCTGTCTAGTCTGAGCCATCTGGTTTTGATATTTCTTTAGAACATCTTCTTTTTTGTCGAGTCGAGCTTGGAGGTCCTTGATGGTTTGATGGGCCAGTTTGAGCGCAGGCTGACCATCAGACTGCATCTCTTTGTGCTCACAAAGGTCGACAAGCAGGCGTTCTGTGTGAGCGGCCGCTGGGAGCTGGAGACGCAGCTCGTTAATCACCTTATCCCTGGATACGATGTTCTGTTCTGCTTTCCACAGAGCGTCTTCTTTCTCTTTCAACTTCTGTCAAACAAAAAGGAGCAAACGTCAACACGACGAGTGGTGCTTTGCATTTAGCTTAAATCTGTCAGCAGTGACTGAATACTGTGCCTTGGTCAAACTTTTGCACGTGGCCTGAATCTCCAAACGGGTGCGGACGTGCTCTCTGATTTTACCAAATGCAAACTCTAACTGATGAGCAAGAGGCAGCATCGGGTCTGGGAGGGATTCTGTACATTCATCAAACTAAAGAAATGTTTTAAAAATTGTTATTAGGAAAGTAGGAAAAATGTTACTTCATGAATGTTTTAAACTTATTTATAGCTGGAAATTCAGCATTTTTGTTGCAAAACAGATTTAAATTCTAATGGTGATCCAAAAAAAAAAAGGAAGCAATATTTTTTACCTTTTCTGCACTGCTAAGAACCTCATTTTGCTGTTTTTCAAAGTCGTCCAGCTGACCCTCCAACTCTACTTGTTGTTGATCCCATGTGAGCTGGCGTTCTTCCTGCAGCTTTATGATGATGAGAAAAAAATAAGTCCTCAAAAAACCCTAGCCCACTTAGTCATGTCAAAAGACAGTTCAAACCTTTTGAAACCTTAAACTTTATGTATCAGGACACCAGGCTCTACACCTTTACAAATGCAGAAACACCATAAGAAAGTCCAACATATAATTATTTACTAAACAAAATTAATGTTAAGGAAAAAGGCATGTAAAAAATAATAAAACAAACAAGTCGATTCTGCTGTTTTCATGACTTAAGAGGTTAAAAATCAGCCAGGTTCTGTTGATCAAATGTACTGAAACACTGATCACAATGACCTCAGGTTTGCAGGTTTGGTCACACAGGTGTGTTAACACAATACCAAGGCAGAAAAAAAACCCATCAGCAACGACAACAGAGATGCAACTGTTGCTGTTCCTATATCTGAGAATGGTTAAAGGTGATTTCCTAACAATTTGGAGTTCATCAGTCTTCAAAGAGAAACATTTTTCACAAGTAGAAAACATTGAAGACCGCATTTTGCACATGACTAACCTGTTTGTCCAGGTGGAGGTAGGGCTTATAAGGCTGAGTTTCACTTGAAACTCATCAGACTGATGAAGTCTCTTGGAGGAGAGATGAAACATTTCACTAAAGAAGAACCCGTCCAGAGGACCTACTTATTTTTTCTTTTTGATTGAAGACCTCTGAAAGGTTTCTGATGAGTGGAGGTCCCACCAAATTCACCTCAAAAGTCAAACTGTGCAATGGTCAGGACACTGCCAAAAATAAGCTGCTGAAACTTCACAGGCCTCAGTTGGCAGATTAAAGTTCCTGGCAGGACAGTGATCCCAAACACAGCAGCGAATACACAACAGAACAGCTGACAAAGAAAAGAATCAAGATGTTGCTGAACTCCAGTTAAAATTTAGACATCAAACTGGTTGAAATGCTATGTTGGGACCAGGGGTGGAAATTAGCACCCGCCACTGGCCAAATTATGAAGAGGCGTGTAGATCTGAACAATGCACCCACCACAGTGGCAGGTGTGTAATGAACAAACAAACAAACAAATAAATAAATAAATAAATAAATAAATAAATAAATAAATAAATAAATAAAT
>NW_013952575.1:758185-783739 GCF_001266775.1 Austrofundulus limnaeus | reverse complement strand
ACCCAGAGCCACCCAGACCCCCAAAACCCCCAAAACACCTTATTCAAAATCAATGCAGTCCCGCGGCCCTCTGCGGCCCTAAGTTAKAAACTGTTGTTCTTTTGAGGCCCTCAAGGTGGCGCTCGTGGCCGAAATGTGGGCCCCGGCCCATGGGTTAAGAAACTCTGCTTTAAACGACTAAATAAAAAAAAGAACCTGTGAAACTGCAACGTGAAGTGGGTGCGAAAAGTTAGTCTGGAGCGTGTTTGTGTCTTTGTTTTTGTTTATTAAATAATGATATGATGGAATCTGTTGGGTTCTTGAACACTTAGGGTTAGAGTTGAATAATTTTAGAACCTTGTAAAAATCATATCATTATGTCTTACACAAGGAATACTAAAATTAAAAGACTATCCAGTAGAAGTTACTCACAGTGTTCAGCTGTATGATATCCTCTTCTAAAGACTTGATAGTTTGCTCCTGCTCTTCCAAAAGCCTCTTCAGGTATGTGATCTCCTCCTTTTGGACAACCAGCTCCCTGCCTTTCCTCAGCTCCTGAAGACGAGCCTCCTCCATCCATTTGTGCCATTCAGTTACCTGTTTCAAGTTTAATCTTATATCTAAGAAGTACAACAGAAGACTGTAAAAATACTTTCATTTGTTAACAACTGACCTTCTGGGCCCCTCTCCCATTTCTCAGTGTTGTGATGAGCTCCTCCAGCCCCTGCAGCCTCTGCTCCAGCTCCTCAGCCTTTCCTTCTGCTCTCAGCCTCTCCTCCTCAGCCTTCCTCCTCTCCTGCTGAGCTTTGGCTCTGTCCTCCTGCAGCTTCAGCATGGTCAGAGAGAACTTCTCTTGTTGGCGGAGTGGCAGCGCTCCAGCAAACTGCCTACGGAGTGACTGAATGGTCTGCCGAAGGTGCAAGCAGCGATTTCTGCCCTCCTGGCGGGTGAGAAACAGGGCTCGCTCGCTGGCCTCCAACTTCTGCTCAGCTCGCAGCTTACAGGCCTCCAGCTGCTGGGTGAGAGCAGTGCTGGCCTCCAGCTTTCCCAGAGCCACAGACTCACTGAGCTGCAGGGCGATGATGTGCTGGTGGAGCTTCGCAATGAGGGCCTTCTCATCTGACTGCGACTGAGAGAAAGAGACAAAATGAACCTTAACTGGTTAAAAACGATGTCTCATATAATGAATATGGCCTTATCTACGTATGTAATTATGATGAGCCCTAATTGGTCTGTCTGTAAAACATACTTTAGAGATTTAATGAGTGATTAAACCCCAATTCAACTTTTTTATTGCAGATAAACAGTCTACATTGGGCCTTAAGGATTTTGTCTTCATATTTCTGTGCAAATTGTGATGTTTTTGTGTAAATTTGTTTAATTCTGCAATATTTGGTTTCGTCTTGGTTCTGCCCTCTATGGGTTGAACGGTGGCTACTGGCAGCACAGCGGCTCAGTGGTTAGAACTGACGTCTCACAGCAAAAAGGTCCTGGTTAAGACCTGGGGTCTTTCTGTGCAAAGTTTGCTCGTTCTCCTCATGCTTGCATGGGTTTTCTCCGGCTACTCTGGTTTCCCCCACTGTACAAAAATATATACAATAGTTTGCCTTCAGGCCCAGGCCTCGTTTGAAAGAGATCTGTGGTCTCAATGGGATTTGCCTGGTTAAATAACAATAAAATAAAAACACTGCAGCTGAATATTGGTTATGAGTTACAACCGTAGAGCTTGGTTCATGTCTAAATCACAGCTCCTGTGTTCAGGTCTTTCACTCAGAGACACGCCCCTGTGGCGAGTCAGCACTTGGAATAGCGAGCACTGCAATGAAATTGGTTACTGCTTTGAACATTAGCCCATAATTTCAACACTCAGAAACTGAACCCATTCTTTCCTACCAATGTAATATAAGTAATGATATTAAAACAATATTAATAACAATTATTTTATTAACTATTTAACACAAATATGACATCCAAAGAAAGATTTTTACCAGCTTTTAGGCAAGATTCTGACGTTTCTGTAGATACTACATATTAATGAACCAATCGGTGGGCCAGACGTTGGTCACCCGTGGGCCACCAGTTGAATAGCCCCTGTCTCCCCCTTTCCCATTTTATCTTAGCAAAATAAAGTAAAACTAAAATACTACAAATAATGATGACTAAAAATGAAGGCAATAGTCTAGTGATGTTGTGGTACTTAAAGCTCAAATAACTGATGATAATAATAACCTCGATCATCAGTGGAAATACAATATTCTTAGATTATAAACATTTTTTTAAATAAACAAGCTGTTTCACAAAGAATTGCTACTTGTTTTTTTTTTTTTTTTTGCCAACAGAGCACATACACATCTGAATCGATCATTTTTATTGCATTTAAAGTGCACATGAAATATAACCCATGGTCACTGTAATCAAATGTAAATGGGAAATGAAAATCACTGGCATGTATCAGATTTAGCAAGCACTTGTGAAAATTCCAACAACTTATGTTTACCTGGTAGTCCAGTATCTGCCTCCTTAAACCCTCTACTTCGATTTCTTTAGACTTCTGCCTGGCCTGCAGAGCGGACACCTGCGTCATGGCTACATCGGACACCTCCTGAAGACTGTTAACACATGATGAATTTAGTTGTAGAGATATTAAACTAAAAGCAGACATCTTTGATATGTATCAGTCCAGAAAAAAGGAAATTAATCTCCAAAGTTTGAAGTTCAAATGTTTGAAAAGCTGGTTTATTTGGGATTCTAATACAAATATATATAAACTGCTCAAAAAAAATAAAGGGAACACTTAAACAACGCACGCTATGTCCAAGTAAATCAAACTTTTGTGAAGCACATTCAACTCTGTACAGAACAAAGTACTCAATGTGAATATTTCATTGATTAAGATCGGGAGTTAGCGTGCGTTGTTTAAGTGTTCCCTTTATTTTTTTGAGCAGTGTATATATAGTTGGCTTGTTTGAAGTGGATATCTTTGAAAAAGTTAAAAAAAAACTGATTTCCTCCCAAATGTAAAAAGCTCTTTTATTGACCACATTTGGTAGAATTAAAGTTTAAGTCTGACAAGATTAACAAGTTAACGCTAGTCTGAATGCAGCCAAGACCAAATCACTGCTGTCTAAAGGCTTAAACCAACTCCCCGCGAACTGCCGACGTCGGCACGGGTTGTCGCAGTTTAATGACGAAAATTACGTCAGTGGGCTTCGCAGCGTTGTGTCGACAGCCCCTTTTGGCACAAGCCCCCGACAGAACTTTTTGACCCCCCTCCCGTGTCGACGGTAATGTGTGATTGGTCTGAACTGAAAGCGCTCGGACGGACACAGCAGAAGAAAAAATAAACAAAAACTCGCTTCTGACTAGAGTAGACTGTTTTGAGCAGTTTTAAAGATAGACAAACTGAGAAAAACTCGTGTGTTTGTGCTGACAGCGCTATGCGCTGCATTTACTTCAACCACTCGGTTAAAAAAAAAATAAATAAATAAAACTGACTCGCTCCCCGAGCCGACCAGGAAGCAGAGTTTTATAAAGATAATCAAACCGTGAAAAACTCATGAATGAAGATAAACAGACATAACAGATAAACAGACATAACAGATTAACAGGCACGGAGGAATCTGAAACTGTGGAGCTTTTTAACCAGGACAGATGTGGATAAAAATCCGTCGGGTGAGTGACTTTTTTTTTTTTTTGCATCGCTGTTGAGGGGAGAAATTCCATGCAGTGACGTATGTTTCAGCTCGTCGGCGCAGTGTGCAGCAACTATGAAAGGTCTGTGCGAAAACGACTGCTGAACAACCACGTGACCGCGCATCGACCTGTCGACGTCGGAGCGAGTATGTTTCCACCTTAACAAACACGCTCCAGTCTTTAAGGTTTTGTGAGAGTTAATGCAAAGACTATCTATGTGTTTTAATCACCATCAATTTAACATTACGTGGTTATTTGTATAGAATTTGGAGGAGCAAACAGCCACAGCAGCAGCTGGCTGTAGAACTTCTGGTGCAGCCTGTGTTCAATTCTGAGTTTGTACAAATGGCTCTGATGTTTAAAAAAAGGAATAATTTTAATTCAAAAGCAATCCAAATTGGAAGTGGCTCAGTTATTCCAGCCCAAACAAATCCCAATGTTTCTGCTCTTGCAAATATTCAGAAAATTACATGTAAAAACACTATGCAATGTTCTGTGAATTGCTGTTAAAAGATTTATAGAACTGTTTCAGCTTGAGCAAATATAGAATTAATGAGATGAGGGAATTAAGACGGCAGCAACCCAATCTGTTGTTGATTCTGCTTCAACTATCCATTAGCTATGCAGTCCTGCCTGAATATGAACCTTTTATCTCTAAGTTGAGGTAATTCAAAAAACTATCTACAGACAGTAATATATTATTTGTCAAGACTTTTTTACAACACACTAATAAGAATCGGCTTAAATATCCCTTTAATATGTTGATTCAAACAAACCAATCTTATCTTTAAGAATACAAAAACATTCTTGAGTCCAAAATTTATCAGTGATTGTGAAAGTAGTTTTGAACGAACTCATCAATCCAACATACGTTGAGACCTCAATGCGAAGCTCAGCCTCTACTTTCTCCAGCTCTACGATCCTGGCTCTGTCAGCATCGCTCGCAGCTTTGCTGACGCTGTCTGCCAGCTCATCTCTTAGCTCCCGCTCAGTCCTTTGGGCCTCTGCATTCATCTTGGTCAGCTAAAGAAAAACAAATCACTCAATTAGATAACGAAATGCTCGTGTAAAGACAGTCTTTAACTGAAATCAGACACTGTGAAGTGATAAAACTGCCAAGCATCTGAGTAGTTTTGCAATTTTCTGTAATTAAATAATGTTTTTCTACGAGTTCTGCCCAGTGTGAACCCCAATTCTGTTTTTGGTGGAACATCCCCAAGTGTTAAGTTACCTTGACATGTTCTGTTCTGTATCTCTCTGATAACTGCCACATTTATATAATCTGACTTATCATTATAAGACGCTGTACTTATGTCTGTAACCTTGCTCTTATTTTGAAGTGCTCAGTACCGGGTGTTGGTTTGTCATTGGTTCTCTGTTAACATTTGTCARCCTGTGATTGGCTGCCTACAATTCCACCGGATTTTTATATTTGTCTGTTTCCTGTTTCTGCTTTAGTGCGAACTTGACAGATGTTCTGATTTCACATCTGCCAGGTTTCCCACTCGATCTCCTTTGCATTTATGCAATTTCTATTAAAGGGATCCACAATTAGTTGTAACATTAAACTTTAATTGATAAACATTTATTTTAACTGTAAAATAAAGACTGTAAAAATACTGTAGGCTGTTTAGTTTAGTAATTTTTTTAAAAATATATTTAACACGGACGGAGCCATTTTATTTGCATGCAACGCATTTTGGGTAAATGATGACATCAACTAGGTCATCGGTACGAGGCTGCTAGCGAGCTATATCCACCCTGAAGGTTAATCTTGGACATTATCTGATGATCGACTCTTTTAAATGAAACCAGAGAGCYTTGACAGAGAGGAGAAGGTAGAAATGACTCAGCCTGTAACTGAAAATATGGATGGAGYACAACAGAGCTGCTTCATGGAAGAAGAACCTCAGCTTAGCCTGCTGGCCTTTATGCTAGCACTGACGCTATATTGCCTTTTATATATTAGCTCGGCGCTAGCGTGACAAACAAGCTAAACTGAAGTCCTCCATCCATATTTTCAGTTGCAGACTGAGTCATTTCTGTGTTCCCCTCTCTGTCATGTGGATGGAGGACCTCAGTGATGAGAGGAGAACATGTAGCGCTGAGCTAATACATATATATGGTGATAGCGTCGGGGCTAACGCTAAAGCTAGCAGGCTAAGCTGAGGTTCTTCTTCCATGAAGCAGCTCTGTTGTCCTCCATCCATATTTTCAGTTGCAGGCTGAGTTTCTCCTCTCTGTCAACTCTCTCTGGTTTCATTTAAAAGAGCCAATCGTCAGATATTGTCCAAGATTAACCTTCAGGGTGGATATAGCTCACTAGCAGCCTCGCACAGATGACCTAATTGATGTCATCAATTTCCCAGAATGCTTTGCGTGTAAATAAAATGGCTCCGTCCGTGTAATATATTTTCAAACTTTTAGTTTAAAAATGATAAAAACTTAACATTCTACAGTATTTTTACAGTCTTTATTTTACAGTTAAAGTATATGTTTATTAAATAAAGTCTAATGTTACAACTAATCAGGGATCCCTTTAAATTATTTGAGACCAAGCCACGCAAGTTCACTTTGTTTATTTCATGTATTTCTGCCTGGTGGAATATTTTTCCATTACACTGTACATGTGATACAAAAAACATTAAACAAGGTGTGTATGTTTTCCAGAATCTTCAGCAATCATGACGAACACATTTTCTGTGCCTGACAGAGAAAAAGAAATCTCTTACCTCGGCAAACTTGGACTCCAGCTCTACGTTACGTTCCTCCACGTGTCTGAGGGAGTTCCTCATGTGTTCATACATTTTCTGGGCGTGCTCGGCTCTCTGCCGTTCATTCAGCTCCTTCATCTCTAAAGTGGTGATTTGTCTTGCAGCAGATACCATCTCGTTATTGATTGATGCCTTTTCTGCTTTGGCCATGCCAGTTTCTGTGGCTGATTGAAAACATGGACAGCGAGAGAACAAAATCTGAGATCTGCTTGAGTTAAACTGTGAGGCTATTTAAACTGAGCATAAACCAAAATGATTTTTTATTGAATGCAATTGAAATGGGTCTATGTACAATATAACTAGGGCAGGACAATATGGCAAAAATTTACATCATGATATAGCACTTAATTTCAAATTTGAATAATAAAAATAACTGAAAAACTGCCAAGAACACTTATTATTAACTGTAATGACAAACCTGGTGTCATTTAAAATATCTTTAATTAAAATTATGACTAGTCAGAACAAAAAGAGATATCTCTAATTTACTTTATGACTAGTCCTGATTTAGCTGTTCATACTGTATCTGAAATATATGTTTCAGGTAGTCAGTAATGTGTTGCATTAGATTCTCCATATAGTTTAATGGTTAATCTGACATCATTTATACAAGTCAGAATGTAATCAAAGACATCTCAAAAAGGTATTTTGTCAAGTCAAAGTATAATTAGAGATATCTTAATTAACTATGTCTTGTCATAAACAAATTGTAGATATCCAGAATGTGTTGAAGGCAATTATAGGTCACAGTGGAACCACTGAATTACAGTAGTTTTCCTTTCACAACTATTTTGTCTACTTCCTTTTTTAACAGTGTTCACTTATAGCTGTTGAGCTAATTTTGGCGTTGATATCCAGTGTGTGTGGGTAGCATTGTTAGCGTAATGTAAAAAGAGCAGTAGCGCTGAGCACTGCCCTTGAGCCTGTGGTGTACGTCATCACGTACTGACAGAGCGTGTATCCATCAAAATTAAAAAAATAAACATTTGAAATGTTTTCTATCACAATATACATCAATACTGAATTATTGTCCAGCACTTTGTACAACACTGATAGTTCAAAAAAACTCATCTGCAGATATTTTAGTCTGAATCTATATCAGAGGTGCCCAGAGTGGGGCCCGCGGGCCAAAACTGGCCCGCCAAGCCATTTGATTTGGCCCACCAGCAGTTGTCCTGGTTACTAGATTGTAATTACGTTAAGATTAAATATAAAATACAAGTAATTACAAGAGACATTTAGATTAGATTTAAGCCCATATATAGATTTGCACACCTTATAAGACCCCATATACTCAAATTTTAAATTATGAAAAGTCCCATGAGTCTTTGCTGCCTGAGCATACGCTGAATTTTCTCCATGTCCATGAGCTGAAAAAAAAATAAAGAATGTGGGTAACCACACTGGCTGCTAGCTTAATCATAAAAAATAAAACAACTTTACTTAAGTATTAAGCATTTCTTATATTATTGCATTTGGCCCGCGGCCCTCAGATTGATTTTAATTTTGGCCCTCTCAGGAAAAAAGTTTTTTAATTTTGGCCCTCTCAGGGAAAATGTTTGGGCACCCCTGATCTACATTATTGACACGAGATTGTCAGAACAACGCCACAGTTCAAATCTAGTGAACAGTCAGTAAAAACAGCCACAACAAGCACTGCTGTTTGTTTACCATTAGAACAGACGTTCTCCCAGGCTTGCTCTAAGGTTTTCAGTTTCTCTTTGGTGATCTCCAGCTCCTTATTTATGGAAGAGATTTGCTCTTGAAGAGATCTGTTTTCAGTCTGAGAGGCAGGAAACGTTAGTTAGCAACTAAAACAGACATACATGACATATTAATGAAACCACTTTTTGTGCTTTAATACCTCTAAATGTTCAAGGTTGGTGGTTCTCTGTATGAGGCAGCTGTCCCTCTGTAGCATGTCTCTGTATTTGACCGTTAGCTCTGTGTACTGCTTATTAGCCCTCTCCAGCTCTGACGCAGGCACACTATCATCCAAGGCCTTTTGTAGAGCTGCTATCTTAAAACCAGCCATTTCCTAAAGAACAAACAAAAAATGCAACCTTAAAGAGATTTGTTGAGGCTAGTGACAAAGGAATGAGACACAAAGAAGTGAAAAAAGAGGAGGGAGTAATTGAAGAAAATGAGGCAGAATAACAAAAGGTGAGGTGAGGAACAAAACTCAATGAGTTCTGTAGGATTAACCTGAATGAAAGCTTTACTCACATTAGCCTGTTTAAAATGGTTCCAGGACTAAGTGGACTGACTTTGTCCTAATTTATACTTTACAGATCCAAACAGCTAACATACAGTTTTGCCACAGTTGGGTGAGTGATCTCCTTTGTGACTGGCTGCTCTCCACTGCTGAATCTAACTCTTGTGTTTGCCTTAAACCAACCAAAGCACATACCAGGCATCTAAAAACATTCAGCTGCAATTGGTTGCAAAATATGGAGGACCGAATCGGACATAATTAGAAATAAAAGCAGAAATATATAAATGGCCCAATGAAAAAATAAAAACACTTAACCAGTTAATTAAAAAAGGAGAACTTTACCTCATGTTTTATATTTTCAGTGACCTTCATATTTATTTTTCCAGCTTAGTTACAACAAATATGTTAGCACAAGATTTAAATTTGACTATTTTTGTGTCTTTTAAATGTTTTTTTCATTGTTTTTTCACGCTTTTACATTTTTCTGTCTCCTGTTTTTACTTTACCTTATGCATTTCTGTCTGATTACGTAAATAAGGTGGGCGGTCCTTCCTGGGTCAGCTCCTCTACTATAGGTCAACAGACAGGAAGGAGCAGGATTCATGTGCAGATTGATGGTGTATGTTTGTGCTGCCTCCGTTTAGCTTAAAGTTCAAATTTTAGTTAAAAATAAAGGCACAGGTAAGTGTTTTCCTCCTTGCCTTTGTTTTGAACTAAACTTTAAACTTTACTTTTCAACACTGGGAAACAGAGAAAGAGCTTGTGCCTACCTTGTATCTTTGCAAGTAACCGATCCTCTGGATGACAGACGCCTGCATGCGGCTGCTGTCATCCCTCAGCTTGCCGTTCTCCTTGCGTAAGTGCTGCTCTTGCTCCAGCACAGTGGTGTAGCGCCGCGTGAGTTTTTTCTCGTTCACTTTCAAGATGGTCAGTTTGCGAAATGCTTCACTCAGCTGTCTTTTGATTTCGTCTGGAGTTTTCTGAAGAGTGTTCAGCAGGTCCTGATGATTGAAATGCTGGAGTTCAGATAAACTACCTCCACCCAAACATCACTTGTCAGGTTCCTAAATTTCATTTAGTGCAGGTTGTTAAGAACATATTTCAGATTTTTTTGGTGTGGTTCTGTGGAACATCTTATCTGTTGTAGATAGCTTTTTGAATGACCACAGTTTGGAGAGTTTATTTCAGGTTGGATTAATGAGTTAAAAGCTAGTTTGAATGTTTCAGGAGTAGATCTAAAACGGCCCAAACTCAAATAATTCACAGCGCAAACATTGCACATACCTTTTACATCACCATGCTCATATTTCAGTTTTTTTCCACAGAATTCTTGGGTAATTTGTAAGAAGAAACAGCAGCAACAGCACTTTGCTGTAGCACTTTTGTTAATAATATCACATTTCTGTCAGAATATTCATACAAGAAAATCTAATGAAGTTGTAAAGGTTTAAAAAATGGTGTTCAAACTAAATTTTCCATACAATTTAGAAGATTGTAGTTGTTTTAGAACGGCTTCAATACCTTTGGTTCTTGGCATCACTAGGACTATATCCTCAGTCCATTCAGAATAAAACTTATTTTTTGCCCAAACTGAGGTCACCAAAGAAATATCCACAACAGGAAAGACATCGGTTGTTTGAACCATTTTCATAAAACCCAATTTTAGAACATCTGAACGACTTTAATCTTACTGCATCTCCATACTTACTAAACTTTTAAAACATGTAACATATCCCCTTCAAAATGTCCCATCAAAAACTACATTATTTGATTGTGTTAGAGTAAATAGGATACAGTGGTGGGTACAGTTCCCCTAAAGCACTGAAGCACTAATAGGGGAAGTAATTTCCTGCTTAGTGCTTTAGGGCTTTTGCTACTTTTAAAATTGATTACTGGATTAGCACTTGCTAAATTTAGAAGCACTAACTGAGGTCTGTAAATGTTATTGATCAATGTTAATGTTAACAGCTGAGGGTGAAAGCTGTCAAACATTTTGTTCATATGTGTGTCACTGATCCACCAGGGGACAATATATTAACAATATATAAACCCAAATACAGCTGTGGAAAGTCAATGATAAGTCTTAAGAGAGCAACAACAAAAAAAGTCAATGATGATGAAGAAATAAATAAACTAAATAAACTAATAATATTTGGTTTCGTTTTCTACTGAAGTGACAAGAAAAAAAAGAGAGCAACATGGCAATATGTGACTCATGTTGTCTGTTGAAGAATGTTCATGAGTTAATTGGGTTATTTTAGTGCTTTAGAATTAGCTTTTGCTAAAACTTTCAGTGCATTAGTGCTTTAAAATTATGAGACCAAATATTTGAGTTAGTGTTTTAGGGCTAGTGGAACTATGTTTTAAATTAGTGCTGCCCACCACTGATAGGATGCACAGTATATAGGCAATGGTTTAAAAGTAATATATAATTTATATTTAAGAAAATGTGTTAATCTTTCAGGTTTTTCTTTATGACTTACATTAAACTGTTGAATTTTCACATCGTCCACCTGTTTTTGCTCCTCCAACTTATTCTTCATCTCTTTGAATGCTTCTTTTTCTTTTTGCCACTCTGCTTTCTCACTGAAATAGTCAAAAATGTTTTTAGTTTATGACAACTAAGTAATAATAATTAGAGTCTGTATCTTGTGAACTTACCTAAGATATTCCTTGTAGAGCAGTCCCTGCTGATGACTGACAACAGCAAACTTATCTTTGTATTCTTCCAGGGTTTCTATAAGTTTCTTGCTTTTATCCTCTTTATTTTTCAGCTCCTAATTAAAAGAAAAGATTGTTTAGGTTCACCCAGTTGATTTACAGTTAGGCTAAGTCGTCAAAGGACGCTGACCTGAAGCAGTCGAACAGCGTACTCATTCAGGGAGCTGATGACCTCTGTGCTGCTAGGCCCCAGCCCCTCAGGGAGGGTCAAAGGTCGGGGGAGAACTCTGCCGCTGCCCGACTTCCTGAGCAGTTCCAATTCATTTTCAAGTTGGTTCATCTGACAGGCAAAAGTGATGAAAATGTCAGAAAAAGCCCGCCAGTTATACTTTTCATCATACTACCTCGTTCATTTTCACAAAAATGCGTTCTTCATACATCAAAGAAGTTCTTCCATTTGCTTCAAAAGTTGCCTGAAACTCAGGGAGCAAGACATTTTTATGGGACTCCTGTCAGATCAGGTATTTGCAGAGACAGTAAAGTAAACAAAGACAAGAGAAAAATAATATTTGAATGTCAGAAACCCCCCAAGCCTCCATCTTGAGGAAAAAAAAAAATCCCACTGACCTCCCATTGAGTCCACACTGACATGCAGGCTCAGTGTAAGTAAACAAAGTTTGCACAGCCGTATCATTTACTGGTTTATGCACCTACGTTTGCACACCTCGATCATAAGTTTGACTATTTGTCACTGATTTAGTGACAGCTCCTTCAGTAGGTACATTTTTCCTTCAGTGAAGAGAAATAAACTCTTCATTCTCTGTTTATCATCACATCTATTTGGGTCATGTGCCAGCTAAACAGCAAAAAATTGACCTATTACAATATACAGGACTACAACTAGAGAAAACCAGAACCAGGAAGCTGAAGCCAACCTGGACAAGCGCCCCAAATCAGCTGGCTGCAATTCAAGTCCAACTCCTCCTTGTAAAATGGATGGGACAATATCCTGACTAAAACATAAAAAAATGCACTTCGGAGAAATTATTTTAGGTTAAATTTTAAGTAGTTTTTTGAGGCTTTAAGAAAAGTACCATGTTACACCATGATTGACAGTGTGACAGCTAGTTGGTGAGTTAGGAGGATGTGATGATGGCAGGACTTCCATTTCAAGGATACAACTCCACATATTGAGTGTGATGCCTCTGGCTTGAAAACAACAACAACAACATGTTGACACCCACAAAAAACAACATTTTGAGAGACACGAGAGAAAGCAAAGATTCTTTTTTTTTTTCAAACGTACTGAAATCCATGAGTGGACCCACTCTCTCTCGTCCGTCTAATTGCCAAATCAAGTCTTAGTCACAACGTTTAAACATTACCCTCACTTACTACAAAAAAATTAGGAATGGTTATATTATTCTTTCATTAAATGGTGCCTCCCAACTGCCAAAACCCGTGTGTTTTGATGGGTCTTGTTCTCTGTTTTGGTTTGATTTTGTTTTTATCATGTTTATTTCCCTTGTGTTCAGTTTATTTCCCAGTGTTTTCTAGTCACTCTCATTGTATTTCTCCTTAAGCCTACTCCTCAGTCCTGCACCTCCTATTCACACATTCCTTGTAATTATTAGCCTCACATGTTGCTACTTAACTCATCAACCTTAGTCCATTTATTATTCCAGCCTTCACTCACTTGTAGTCAATCGTTATGGTTTCACACTTTGTCTTTCTTGTGTTCTTTTTAATACATTGTGTTTTGCTGCCATTCCAGCTTTTTGTTTTTTATTAAATCTTTATTACTTTTATCCAGTCCTTGAGTCAGTCTAAATCCTTGGATCCAACCCCAACTAACAGTGACAAAATGATCGACTTTAAATAGGTCACAGCAGACCCATTTATCACTCTTTTTGAGTTTATGGCCTGAGAAGCTGCTAGGTCTGTGTGAAGGTTGAAGGATTAGAATATGCCACTGCCTGTTCACTTGAATGGGTTCCACGTGAAGCCTAACAAAAAGGTGATACACAAAGGTACTTTGTACTAATTTTACCACAAATCAATTTCCCCATGGGGACAAATAAAGTTTAAAGTAAAGTAAAAAGCTGGCAATTGTTGATACAAAGGCCAGAAACCTGGCCAGCAACTTTCCCTCATGATCGTTGATCAGCTGATGGTCCTGATGGGCCTCTGTAAACAATAGGTGATAATCAAGGTCATAATGATCGTTAGGCTGATGGTCCTGATGGGCCTCTGTAAGCAATTATTTTCACTAAAAGACGAGATAAAAAATGTACAAAAGTCAGTTTAATTTAAATAAAAAAAACTCTTACCAATCCACTACTGCAGTGGTGTCCAGAGTCAGTCCTCAAGGGCCGGTGTCCTGCGTGTTTTAGGTGCTGCCCTGGTTCAACACAGCTGAACCTAAGGATTGCCTAATTGTTAGGCCTTTGCTGGCATACTGACTTCTTGGGTTCAGCTGTGTTGAACCAGGGCAGCTCCAAAAACACGCAGGACACCGGCCCTTGAGGACTGACTCTGGACACCACTGCACTACTGTAATTCTTCACCCTATAATTAATTGTACCTTGTCTTTGACTCTGGCAAGCTGACTGAAGCTGGTAGTTGCCTCCTCTCGAGCAGATTTCAGCTCCTGCCTCAGCTCTTCATTCCTTCCCACCAGCTGATGGATTAGAGACTTGGGGTCTGACTCAGATCGCTCACCAAGGCTACCCACATCTGCAACCTGTGAGTGTGATGAGAGGCAATACGTGGTTAAAACAAGAACCAAAGATTACAGCCAGTAAGTAACAGACAAAGCCCCTGAGACAGGAAAGATCATTTTAGGCTTTGCCTGCATCTCATCTCATCTTATCTCATCTCATCACTCATTCTACCCTCATCACACAACATTTAGAAGGAAAACTAAACAAAGTTCTGAACATATTTACTGTTGGTCGTCTATTGCTGCTACATGATACTTGTGCAGATTTCTTCCTAAACATATCTGTAGCTGAAAAAACAAAAATATCTTCCTCTGCTGTCCTTAATGCAGCTTCTTATTTAATAAAGAAAAAAATAGACATCTTTATATTTGTCATTTGTACCTTGTTCCTTTTGTTGTGTAAAGAGTTGCCAAGTGACAGAAATAACAAAGACGGTCAATGTGAGCAGTTCACTGGATAATGTGACAATAAATACTACAACACTCATGTTTCTATGGGAATTTAAACATAAATCTTGTTCTTTTATCATGTCGGCCCATGAAGGCTGCTTTGATATATTTGGCTCGGCCACACTTTTCTTTTGTTCTGTTGTATTCTGCTTTAATTTCATTTATTCAACATCCCAACCTTTTTTAATTGGAGTTGTTCTACACACAGGTTGTCATATGTTTTGCTGTTTCTCTTGGCTAGAACAAACAATTACTTGATCTCAAAGAGGGAAACTGTCCAAGTTAAGTGAGTTGAATGTACAAACTATTTACCATTTAATAAGTTTTGGACGAATAAACAAAATTTGATCTAAACTTTTTATTTCTCCAGGTTCCTAAAAAACACAGTGTCAAACAATCACTTTTATTAGAAGAGATACTTACATTAGGCAACATTTTTCCACTGGGAACCAAACCATCACCTGACTCCTGATTAATCCTCACAGCATGAAGGACATCTTTCAGTGCAGCCTCCAGATCTCTCTTTACTTTGGACAGTTCTTCCACTGTGAGTTTACATAAAGATAGGAAAGGCAAAGCAAAAGCCTACAATAAATCATTTTTATTGCAAAGCAAACCAGGGGTGTCCTGATAGCAGTTTTCCTTAAACTGAGTATGAGAACAAGTAGTACAGTTTGGATACTTGATGATAATGAGTACCAATACTAAGCACTTTACTGAGTTAGAACTTAAACATTACTCAATGACTTTAAAACATATTTCTTTTATTTAGAACAAGGTGGCCCTTCTTCCTTATAGGCCAACAGCCCAGACTGGATTAAATAAAAAATATAATCATGATGTGCACTGTTGCCAAATTTTTAAATAAATAAAAACAAATAAGATTTTCTTTTAACTTGTATCAATTTCTTAAACATGGAACTAATAAACTCCAATTGAAATGCAAACGGTAACAAAATTAATGATTAGATACAAGTATCGATATTGGTATCGGTCCTGGGTATTGGTACATTTTTGTAAGAGTACTTGTAAAAATGCTGGTATCAGTAAGAAGACACCACTAAAGCAAACATACTTACATTTACACTGAAACTCAGTCTTGTGAAGTTCCAGCTCTCTCTCTTTGCTGCTCAGTTGTTTTTCAAGGTACTCATTCTGTAACGCAAAGTCCAAGTAATTTATGCTACTATGAAAACCTAACAAAAAATCTGAAAACATCACTTTGATTGAACAAAAATAATTACGATCAGCTGCATAAAAACTTATAGTCACTTAGTTTAAGAGCTGCCTGGTCCCTGTATAACCAAAGGTTGAGTTGTCGCTGAGTTGCCTGTTAGCTTTAGCGTTAGCCCCGATGCTATCACTGTATTAGCTCAGCGCTACACATTCTCCTCTTGTCACTGAGGTCCTCCATCCACATGACAGAGAGGGGAATGCAAAAATGACTCAGTCTGTAACTGAAAATATGGATGGAGGACCTCAGTTTAGCTTGTTAGTTTGTCACGCTAGCATAGAGCTAATACATATATGGCAATATACGTTGGCGCTAGCACAAAGGCTAACAGGCTAAACTGAGGTTCTTCTTCCATGAAGCAGCTCTGTTGTCCTCCATCCATATTTTCAGTTACAGGCTGAGTCATTTCTACCTTCTCCTCTCTGTCAACGCTCTCTGGTTTCATTTAAATTCAATTCAATTCAATTCAATTCAATTCAATTCAATTCAATTCAAAAATACTTTATTGATCCCAGAGGGAAATTAGGTGTTGTTGTAACTCATTTAATTATAAACTTATTGTAGATGCTGATGGCTGTGGGCAGGAAAGATCTTCTTTAGCGGTCTGTATTACAGCGAAGTTGAAGAAGCCTCCGACTGAAGACACTTTGTTTTTCTATGACAGTCTGATGAAGAGGATGGTCAGGGTTGTCCACAATGTTCTTGATTTTATGTAAAATCCTTCTTTGCACCATCATCTCCAGAGATTCCACAGTCGTCCCCAGAACAGAACCAGCCTTCTTTATCAGGTTGTTTAGCCTTTTTAGGTCCCTGGCTCTGATGCTGCTAAAAGAGCCAATTGTCAGATATTGTCCAAGATTAACCTTCAGGGTGGATATAGCTCGCTCACACTGAGGACCTATCCACGTCATCATTTACCCAGAATGCTTTGTGTGTAAATAAAATGGCTCCATCCGTGTTAAAATATATTTAAAAAAATCACAAAACTAAACATCCTACAGTATTTTACAGTCCTTATTTTACAGTTAAAATATATGTTTATCAAATAAAGTCCAATGTTACAATAAGGGATCCCTTTAATTCTTAGAACAGTCAAGTTTGTTCTTGGTGTGGTGTGGACTTCACCAGGACTATTCCTTTGTCTGAAACTCTGTTTGTGCTGTTTATAGTCAGGAATTGCAGGTGCAGCCATGGTCAGAAGGGAATCTGGTTTTGGAACCTCAGGGTAAATGGTAAATGGCCTGAACTGATATAGCACTTTATCAAGTCCAAGGAGTCCAAAGCGTTTTACTCTTCAATCACTCACACTGATAGCGGTAAGCTACATTGTAGCGACAGCAGCCCTGGGGCACACTGACAGAGGTGAGGCTGCCACACACCAGCACCACCACCAGCAGACAAAAGTGTGTTAAGTGTCTTGCCCAAGGACACAACGACTGAGATGGACCGAGGGGGGATTCGAACCGGCAAACTTCCAGTTACAGGACGAACTCCTGCCTCCCGCTGCCACTGTTGTCATCTTGTCCCTTTTTGCAATTTTGATGTGGTTCTGTTGGTTCAAGCTATGGCCTTTAGTGAGCACTGAGGTGTTTCCCAGCTGAGTTTGAAGCAACTCTGCTAAGTCTGATGTCCTGGTCTCAAGTGACAAATACTTCCTCCAGGTCGAGGGAAAACCTTTGCACCAAGTGGAGGACTTCCAAGGCCTTGTTCACAGAAATGTGGGCATTACTGTGATAAGAAAGGTATCTGGTCTGTCTGAGGTCAATGAAGTCACGTGGCAAGCCTGCCTACCCAATTCTATCCCAAAACCCTGATAAAAGCTATGATAATGTTATCAACTTGAGTTTGTATTGGTCTTGGTTGTGTTTGAAAGTTGGAATGAGTCAAAAAAGTCATCAATCCAGTAGAGGAGGAGTTGGTTGGTTTGAAAAAATAAAACAAAACAGATATTCAGAAGCAGTGGATACAGGGAAAGCTGGAGGATGTTTTTTTCCTGACGACAGGATGCTTTCTGGGTGCGTTTCTCTGGAAGGTTTCATGAACAACTAATTCTAAAGCTTCTAAAACTTTTGTTATCACAGTTATGTAAAAGTCCAATTTCTATTCTAAATAGTCAACCAAGTGTGAGGTTTAAGTTTATTTTCATTGTTTCCTAACTGCCGAAAAACAAAATTTAAAGCCACATTTATGCTGCAATACAGACAGTTTTAAAAGCTTTCAAACATTAAAGCAACACTGTTTAACTATTATAATACGAACATGAATTAATACGCAAATACAGCCAGCTCTCAGAGGGACATTCAGATTTTTGAAAATGGGGTTTTCTAAACACGTTATGAAATTTTTTTTTACTTTTTTAGAAAGAGTTCAAAAGATTTGATGCCCAAATAACTGCGCAGAAAACCCAGTTCAGCTCTGAGTAAAAATATTTCTTCTCTGATCTAAAAACTCCATCTCATGCTTAGAGTCACTGTCTGTGTGTGGCCCTGAGTCTAATCAGAACACAAAAATGCAATGGCTTCTAACGTCCGTCTGGTTATGTTTAAGCTTCACGTGTCCCTAACAACCCAAAATATTAGAGAACACAAGTGGTCACAGCACTGGGGGTGGTGCCTTTTATATGTCAACATTGATATGTAAACTATTCTGTTTATCCTGCAGGGGATGAACAAAAATAGACTTGTTGATTCTCTTACTGGTTAAAGGGGCAATATCATGTAAAATCAACGTTTGAGTTTTATATCATGTTATAATGTTATACTCTCATAAAATACATGCCCAAAGCCTTGCTTTGACTCATTCATGCATGTTTGAGAAATCCTGCAGCGTTTTTAGGCAGCCATGCTGAGGAGCAAAAGGTGGGGACCAGAAATGCCCCTGAGACGTGTCTTTAAGCTGAACTTCCTCATGGCAGAGCACACCCTACCCCTCCCCACACACCCCGCCTATGACTCCTGCAGGCTCTCGGGTGAAACTGAAAGTGAAACTTAAACTGTCAGCTAAGCTCCAGTACTTCTCACTCAGTGAAGCTCTTTTCAGATTAAAAATACCTTTGAGGAAATGTATTTTCAGATGCCAAGTAAACTGCATCATAGCGCGTGCACGACCCACCCCCTGCACCGAAATGGGACAGGACAGAAGCGGAAGGTGGTTCTTAAAGAGACAGAGACCAATTTCAAGGCGTTTAGAAGAGGAAGTGATGAGAAGACAAGTTTATTTTCCATTTAAACATAAAAACAGCATTTTAATAACAACTAAAGGTGACATAGATACTTCAATATGGTATAGTATTTAAATATATGCCTGAAAAACACATAATATTGCCCCTTTAAAGTAAACGACTGCGATCAATTACAAAAGAAAAAAAGATGAGTGTATCTAAATTCAGTTAATTAATCACAAAATTCCCTTCAGCCTGTTAAATATAGCTTTTTGAACATAAGTTTGAAAAAATAGATCTATTTTGACCAACCTGACAGCTACTAACTAGTCAGAAGAAGGCCAAGACTGTTCCAGTCTTAAAAAAATTCATAGTGCTTCATGTAAAAGCAAATATGTAAACTTTTACACCATTGGTTCTTAACCTGGGGGGTCTGCACCCCTCTAGTGTTGAGGTTGCCAGAGAGCACAGGGAAAGCCCATAACATTGTCTGCTCAGAGGTGAAAATGTCAATTTGTTGTTTGTATATAAAAATCACCAAAACAAGTCCAATGCATTTTTTCCCTTTTCCAGATAAAAGTTTGAAACTCTCCACTTTATTCTGTTCATAAAAAGATAGAAGTTGAACAAGTCTTTGGGAGAGGAGGGCGGCAACGAGGGATTGGGGGCAGCAGCTAGACTTGGACGCTAGAAAAGGGGCCTTGAGGAAAACAGGTTGGAAACCACTGCTTTACACCATAATCCAGGTATCGATAACAAATAAGATATTTATCATTCAGAACCTTTCTGTAAGTCTCATAACCTGATAGGTTAATCACCCAGTTGAATTTACATAGAAGTCACTCATACTATTTTACTATTTTTGCAGTCCGAAATTTATTTATTTTTATTTTTTTTGCAGGAGAAATGTAAGAAGTGAAGTTCACCTTGTGTCTGATCTCTTCATCTGGTGTTTTCATGCTTGGTCTAAAATCTTCCACCAGCTGCAGACTTGACTGTGGGATCCCTGCAGACACACATGATTGAGAACAAAAATCTGTCTACCAAGTTTGAACTTTGAGACAGAAATAAAACAAGGCTGATGACAATGTCAGTTATGCATATTATAATAAGCTATTCCAACAGAACTGCACAGTGAGTAAAAGTGACTTAAAAAAACAGATTTTGAAACTTTTACGTAGTGAAAACTTCATCAGGCCTGAGCGTTAATTTTTTTCAGACATACATCCAATAACTGGATCGTTTAATATGCAAGTTTTATAACAGGCAATTTACTTGCTTTAATGTACAAGTACAATCACACAAATTTGAACATTAATTTTTCCATTCTATTCCCATATCACCACAGCATCGAACCCCAAATAATTAAAAAACAATTTTAAACTGTTTCACATCTATTGCGTTCTAATCCAAACTAAAGCCAGAATTTGCGTGAGAACAGTTTAAAACGCAGCTGAAGTCTGTCCTCTGTTGTTTAATTTGTTTACAGTTGTCGAACAGAAACACTTTGTTCCATCTCCAATAAGAAGCCTTACTTGTTTTTGGTCTCAGGAAGAAAAAAAGAAGCTCATCCTTAAAATCTTTGTCTCTTGAACTTGTTAGACATGGACACAACTTTGAGTCTGAACCCTACATCTAACAAAAAGTAAAAGGAGGGTCTACACAAAGTGTTTGAAAGAAACAGTGTTGTTTAGCATGTTTAGTTTGTGAAAAGAACAACTTTTCTTGTCTGTTTTTAAATTTGATTTGCAGTGGTGGGCACAGCTCACCAAAACCATAGCTCCACAACATCTAAACGACTACACAATTTCTTTAGTTCCACTAATGATAAAAAGCTGAATTGAAATCAGTGTAAGGGAGGCTAATGCTAAACTGTTAAAACATGATCTTATTAATAACCAGGCCATATGACATTCAGTGCAGAATACAACAGTACTTGGATTAGTTAGTTTGTGCAAACGTCTCTCCAGCATTTAGTTCATGTTTCTATTCTCCTGCTTCAGACCTCTCCATCATACGGTGTGTCAGATTTACAGTTAACTTTACTTCAACACAATATCAAACATAACCTAAATCTGTAAAATGCTTCATAGATCACAGATTAAAATGTTTGAGAAAATAGTTTGTTTTATAAGTCAGTAGGCGGAGCTACAACTGTTTACTCAATCTAGACGAGCAGAGAAGGGGATTGATAAAGCCGGAAATTCAAATTTACAAGCTGTGAAATCGTGTTTCTGCTCATTTAGTTTTTATATTTAAACATTATTAACACTAAAAATAAATATTTATATGCCCCAGATTAAAGCAAAGATGAGTCTTTGTTTTTTATTTTTGCAACCAATTCAGAAAATGCTGTCTGTGACAAAATGATGTCTTTGCTGCAAAGGATGCTGGGAAAACTGTAAACTAAAACTGTCACTGAGAAGGTTTTGTCTGTATTGAAAAGGAAACTCCAAAAAAAAAAAAACTTGTAATCTTAAGACTTTGGAATATTTAGCAAGTTAATCAACGTCTTGAAATAAATTTTGTGAGATTTAACCGTAGAGTAAGTTACCAAAAATATATAGTGGAAATAATGTCCGTTAATGCATCATGAAATTAATGCAAAAGCTAAACCACTCAGAAAAATATTGGTTCTGCTTTTAGCGAGTTAGCGAATGAGCAGAACTGTGCCCACCACTGTTGATTAGCATATCTCAGGTTATAAATACGGCAATAAGAAATGAACAGAATATTTGCTACAATTTAAGCCGATTATTTCACCTCTTTCCTTCACCATACACCTGATTTGTTTCTTTAACTCCAGCCGTTCCTCTTCTAGTCGTTCAATCTAAACAGAAACCAAACAAATAAATTGGAGGAGGTCAAACCTGACAAAAGTGAGTGTATAAACCTGTTTGATTCATTTTTACCTCTTTTGCAAGAACTTGGTTTTCTGCTTTGTACTGTCGTTGTCTGAGGTCTTTGGCACGCCTAAATTCGGTCAGATCCACTTCCTGCTCTGGTTGCAGACCTGCTCAAAAAGAAAAAAATATGAAAAGTCACATGTTTAAGTTTCATAGCTTTCAAAGAATTGGTGCTGTTTCAGTGCACTGAGAAACAAGAACAATATTGTTTTTGAAACATTCTGACCCAGTTTTTCCCGGAAGTCCTCATTTTCATCCATGAGGTCATTGATTCTCATCCCAAGCTGGTTGATTTCTTTGGTCATGGCCTCTGCCTCCCGATCTCTCATTCTAATTTGATTATTACACTCTTTGATCTCCGCAACTGCTGACTCCAGGCCATAAATGCCCTACCATACACAAACAGGGCATCCATCAAAGATCACGTCTTTATTTCCTTGTTATTTTGTCTCACACATTTTCTGCGTTGAAAGTTATTTGTATTTTGCTGTGGTGATAAAAGTTGACCCAAAAACCTTGTTGATCATACCAGTCATACAGGCACTGAATTATTCTTATACAGATGATGGAAAAAAAATCAAAGCTTCACTTCTAGGAATTTAAAAATCATCAAATTTGATTTGGATAAAAATAAGTCTCGGATTCCAAAGTAAAAACAAAGGGGTGAGAGATGGTATTTGTAGACTCACCGACTCATACTGGCTCAAACGGTTTAAAGCCTCAATAAGGGCTTTGTCTTTTTCTTCAGCGTGAGCTTCTGCTTGTCGTAACACCTGCTCTGCATCCATGGCTCTGGTCTCTGCAGCTTTCAGCTTGGACTTTAGCTCCTCTATCTTCCTCTGCTGTAGAGTTGTAGGTAGACCTTTTGGAAAGCAAAGCAAATCAATATGTTCTCTGTTAAAAGAAAGCATTAAATGCTTAGAATGTAAAAATATATTACTACAGTGAATCTGTGTTTCCCAGCCAAAGAACCTGTTACACATGGTCCACTTAACTCACAGGCTGCAATTCAAATGCAATTGTAAAAAATATTTGACAACGATCAAGTTTCACTGATTTTATTTAGTGCCAGTGCTTAGGCATTGTAGCATCCTAATTACTATTTAGTTTTTAATCATTTACCCACCCATTATCTCCCACATGTTCCAGAGTTGGGTCACAGGGACAGCAGCTTAAACAGACCTCTTCACTACAACAAGCCCACATCTATCATTCTCAAGCTCCATTTTTCCATCACTCATGAACAAAACCTCAAAAAACTTCAACTCCTCCACCTGAGGCAGAAACTCACCTCAACCTTGAGAGAGCAATCCAATCTTTTCTGACTGAGGACCATGGACTCAGATTTGGAGGTGCTAATCCTCATCCCAGCTGCTTCACACTCAGCAGCGAACCACCCCAGTGCGAATTTGTGGTCAAAGGCACAATGAATTTGTGGTCAAAGGCACAATGACGCCAACTGCAAATAGCATGTCTGAACCGGACTCCCTTTGCCCCTTGACTGCACCAAGAAATTGTCCGTAAAAGTTATGAACAGATTCAGTGACAACGGGCAGCCCTGGCAGAGTCCAACTCCCACCCTGAAGGAGTCGAACTTACTGCCAGCAACCAAACAGGTTCTGCGCAGAGATCAGTTTTTTATATCTGTCTGTACACAGTATGCCCGAGTCTGTGGGGGATTTAAGGACAGGGATGCCCTTATATTTGGAACACATCATCTGGTTTCCCTTTTTGAAGAGGGGAACCACCAACATGGTCTGCCAATCCAGTGGCATTTCCTCTGATGTCTATGCGATGTTGCAAAGGTGTGACAACCAAGACCACCCCACAATGTACAGAGCCTTAAAGAAATCAGGGAAGATCTTGTCCACCATCAGAGCCCTGCTGCCACAGACCTTTTCAACTACCTTAGTGATCTCAGCCCAAGTAAAGGACAAACCAACCTCAAAGTCTTCAGACTCCGCTACCTCTATGGAAGACATGCTGTTGGGATTGAGGAAGTCCAAGAAATATTCATTTCACCTCCCAACATCACTGATTGAGGTCAACAGCAGCCCACCTTCAGTGAACACATTAGTAAAGTGATGTTTTCCCCAACTCAGCCACCCCATGGTTTGCCAGAATCTCCTCAGAACCGATCAAGAGTCTTTATCAAAGGCCTCACCAAACTCCTCCCACATCAGAGCTTTTGCCTCAGTAACATCCAGAGCAACCACTCCCTTGGCCTGCTGATACTCCTCAGCGGTCTCTGGGTTTCTGCCAAACAACAAGGCCCAGTAGGACTCCTTCTTCAGCTTGACACCCTCCCAAACTTGGAGTGTCCACCACAGAGTTTGAGGATATTTTTATTTATTTTGGCCACAGCTCAAGGCAGCCGCCTAAACAACTGAGGCACAGAACATGGTCCACTTGGACTCAATGTCCCCCACATCAGCTGGGATGAGGTTAAAGTTATGTTGGAGGTGTGAGTTGAAGACCTTTCTGATGGGTTCTTCTGCCAGGCACTCCCAGCAAATCCTCACTTCACATTTGGGTCTACAAAGTCTGTCTGGCATCATCTCCCGCCGTTTGATCCAAGTCACTCTTGGGAGGATTATCACTTGACAGCTCATCTCCTCTCATCACTCAAGTGTTCAAAATATACACTCATTTATTTTTTGTCACAATTTTTGATTGGCTCCTAATACCGCAGTTTTGAAAAAACACATGCAAAGAAATACATCAGAATATTGATGTATTTATTTACGTACCTAAATTTATTGTATTAGAAAAACACAAATTATTACCGTATCAGTATTACACATTAAGTAAATGCACTGGAATTAGTTCAATAGCTGAACTTCAAAAGTAGTCCCAGAGCAAGTAAAGGAGAAAAGTCATAATTTATTACACAAGTGTACAGACCAAACAACTGACAAAACAGACCATAAAACAATGTACTTTAAATGTCATACTCTATAATTCTCAAAGCCTAGGTGAAAATATTTTTGGAGTAAATGACGGCTTTGTTTTTAGCCAAATTTTCAGTTTCTTAAAATGATTAACTGTCAGTCTCTGACATGTCCCAGTACTTTATTCCATGAAGGTTTTCCTCCAATCGACACCAACTTTTGACCAAGTTTTCCATCTTGCTTTAACACAGTCCTGTCTAATTAGAGCTCTGGAATTTATTTTAGCATTATATTTCTGAATAAACTAACTTAATGGTGGGAGGGCAAGCCCATTTGAAAGCATAAAAACAAGACATAGGTCAATAAATATTTGATAGTTTTCAAAGTCTAGAATATTACATTTACTGATGACACATCAAAAGCTGCCTGTCCAAGATTTAACTGTCTTTTTTAAATGAGATAGGTTTTAGCACATTTGCTGCAGTAAATGGGCTGCTGTAGGACTTGTGGTTTTCTCTAACCCCCCAAAACACATACTGTATATCATAACTATAATTGACTTCCATTGTATCTGAGCGCAGAATTATCCCCGCCCCTCGCACAGTGATTGCTGGATGGGCACCAGTGACCCCTGTGAACCTGAAGAAGTGGGTATACAGTAGATAATGGATGGATGGATGAGCACAGAATTATATCTTCAAAAGCCGAAGTGGAAGCGAGGGGTCTGCATAACGTGGGATGACCAAACTTTTCTGTCTGTCACAGATCAGGGCGTTTTTCAATGCCACAGTGGTTTGCAAAAGTATTCATACCCCTTGAACTTTTCCATATTTTGTCACATTACAACCACAAACATAAATATATTTCAC
>NW_013952575.1:750723-756750 GCF_001266775.1 Austrofundulus limnaeus | reverse complement strand
GTTGTAATGTGACAAAATATGGAAAAGTTCAAGGGGTATGAATACTTTTGCAAACCACTGTATACTTTTCAAAGTGCTTGTTTTTTGAGGCTTATTTTTTTTCTGCCTGTCATATTAAGAGCGCTGTCAGGGAGTGAGAGACACAAGTGTGTGTTCATATCATGATGACCTTATTGAGCCACCTGCAACAGCTTTAATAGTTTTAATCACTTATTCTTCTTCTATAATTTACAAATCAAAACTTTTTTTTTCAGATGAGACATTAAATGCCAATGTATCACTTGGCTTTAGAGAGGAAATTTAGTTGTAAGAAATGCAGCTTTAATCTGAAATTACGAGTGTCAAAAGAAATTATTAAATAATTATGTCACGTTTTCACATTTTAAAGTTACTAAAATGATCAAAGGTTGTGTATACATTAATCCTGCATGTATAGGGGCATTAGCATTACCTTTCTTCCCATTGTTCCCCTAATTTCCTGTCTTGTCAACTGTGTTCAAGTCCCCAGCACTTTCTAAAGGAACATCTGGCTTCAGAACGTTTAAAAGTTTTCCAGCTAAAAGCAGCTGCCTGCTGTGCGTGACAACACCAATCAGAGCAGTGCAGCTGTAAACCAGAGTCATGCTACATGAAAGCAAAACTGTGGCTTGACATTCATCACAGTTATTTTAATAAAATAAAAGGCTTTGTGAGTACATTCTAAAACATTTTCCTCCAATTTTGTTTCAGCTTTCTATTTATCTGAAAGCATCTATTATTATGTCTATTATGTTGGTAGCTTTTTCAAGTTCAGGGATGCAACTGGTAATTACTTGCCATCAATTATTTGTTTAAGTAACTAGACCTAAAGTGGCTGAAACAATAGGGCTGTAAGAAAATATCGATACACTGAAATATCGCGATATTTCATTTCCCGATACTGTATCGATATTCTAAAGCCCTGTATCGATTTTTAATTAAGCTTTAAAATGTCAAACTTCTTGCCAACCGTTCATTTTTGTGTTGTAGTTCAGCCTCTGACCACTAGTTGGCAGTAGTGAGCCAGCCATTTGGCTCCTCTACCTCTTGAACGCCAGAGAGAAAGGGTAGCATTAGCATTGTAAGTAAACATTAGCGTTTCTTTTTTTTTTTTGTCAGTAAGAAGTTTTTATTTAATAGAATTTTTGGACAAAAAAATCACAATATATCTCAACATATTGCCTTGCTTACAGTATCGCAATATATCGGGATATATCGTATCGTGACTCCTCTGTTATGATATGTATCGTATCGCCAAATTCTTGCCAATACACAGCCCTATGAAACAAAGCACAAAAATTCATAAATCTGTCAGTCTTCATCTGTAAGAAAATAGCGTAACAACAGGGGTGTAAGGAAATATTGATACACTGAAATATTGCGATATTTCATTTCCCCATACTGTATCAATTCTCTAAAGCCCTGTATCGATTTTTAAATAAGGTTTAAAATGTCAATTTTCCTGCCAATCGTTCATTTTTATGTTGTAGTTCAGCCTCTGACCGCTAGTTGGCAGCAGTGAGACAGAGAGTAACAGTAGCATTAGCATCGTGACTAAACTTTAGTATCATACACCAATAGCTGAATCAGAGCGGAAAAGACCGACACTCACTGAGCTGAGGTAAGGTTACCAACAGTTCCTTATTAGTCAGAATGTCTGTATTTTAAGCCAAATTGCAGTGTCACATTTGGGGCGCGATTTTTAAGACTGTAGTCAGCTGCCCCTCTACGGAAGGTGCTTGCGTCTAGCACAAGCATCTAGCATCTCGAGCATAGGCGAAACTCTGTGTTCAGCAGCTTCATATCATCTGTTTACTGAACTTTATGACAGCATATAGGCTGTTGTTAAGTGTGTTGGGTGACAGTTTTGTTATAGTAAATTAATATTAAAATCTAAAAGCTGCCACAAATATATTTTCAAACTATGTATTGGCAAATTTAATCTAATAATAGAAAACATGGATGAAATAAGAAATATGAAACAAATAAAATACATACAAAACATACAGTTTTTATTTAATAGAATTTTTGGACAAAAAAATTGCAATACATCGCCTTGTTTACAGTATCGCAATATATCGTGATATATCATATTGTGACCCCTCTGTCACGATATGTATTGTATCACCAAATTCTTGTCAATACACAGCCTTAGCAACAACCAGTAAAAGCCACATCGAGCAGAAAGTACTTTTGAGACACGATGCACAATAACTGTAAGCAGAAATCCACCGACCTTTCTCTTTGTTCGTGGTCTTTAACTCCTCAATGAGCTGGGCATGCTTTTTCATCTCTCCTGTATACTGCTCCACCTGCTCGCTCAGCATCTTGATCTGATTATCTCGCTCTTGGACGGCCTTTGGAGTAATCACCAACATTTCCAAATAATAAGAATTTATGCAGAGCACTAAACAGAGCTGTAAAAACACTTAACTATAGACACTTTTCAAAAGTAGGGAAAAAAAAAGGAGAGGCTAAGGATAAGAGACAGAATGATGGATGAAACTTACACCACAGAGTTCATATATGACCTGACCAGAAGCAGTGATAGAGATGAAAAATAAGACAGGTTCAAAAAAGGGGAAATATTATGAAAGTGGAAAACAGGAAAGTCAGGAGAAAAAAATGGACAGATGAACAAAAAAAATTTACACAGAATAACATTTAGAAAATTCCACACCAAGTGAAAAAAAGTATAATTCTACATTGATGTGCTTTTATGTTTTGTAATAGCTCCAGTAATTGCAAATTTTCAAGTTTGTTTTAACTCAATCAATCAATTAAAAGCAACAGTGTTGACCACAGTATTTCACATGGAAAAAACAAAAACACACAATGACAATTAAAGGATCAAACAATTAAAAGCCTAAGTACAATAAAATAGGCTAAAAACAAACTAAAAACTGGAAAACAGGAAAGAAAAAAGGAAAAAGGAATTCTACTTGGAACAAGGCAAAAAGGTTACTGCAGTAAAAGTAAGGTAGCAGCACAAACTAACTAGATATAAAAGCTCAACATAGTCAGATGATAGAAGGGCCGGCTCAGAAACGTTTAAAATTATTCCAATGAATCATTATGAGGTGGTTTTGGACTGAAAACGCCTTTTCACAGTTCTTGGTATTATTGGAAGCTGTTCCATCTCTTTTTGTGTGTTCATGGTAAACGAGAAGCAGCTTGTTGCAGTTAAAATATAGGTTTTACCTTTAATCTGAGGATGAACGTTCCTAGCATAACGTCAAGGATCTGACACACAGGTAATTCCTTGCAAAGGCTTTTGTCTTTAAAGCATCTTCACAGTAATTGTTGCCCTCAAAGAGCTACTAAGAGTACTACCAGCTACCACTAACAATTCTGATCTGTGGTGGTGTAATTCAAAAATACTTCTTGATCTAGGTCAGTAGGTTGTGAGATATTCTACTGACCCAATGACATCGACTTTACTGTGACAACTCTTTTCTTGTTTATCAACAAAGGGATGTTTTTGGCCAGGACAAGATCGGCTGTAATTACCACCATTATTTTACCTTGACCCAGTACAGGGCCTGAAGTGAAATCAAGATAGGATCAGTATGTTGAAACAGTACAAATAGAGAGCCATTAGAACTACCTGTTTACCTCAGACCTTGACAGAGCCTGATGGCTCTGTGTTGATTTCTGTGTTCCTGTTTAAAAATCAATAAATTGTCAATAAACAAACTCATGATGACCATTCTACAAAGGGACTTTGTTTTTCATATCATGTACGTCTGTTTTTTGTGAAATAAATATTGCCACAACAATGGTCGTTTTGTAAATAGTCTGTCCCATTTGGTGCATAACTGGAATTTTTGTACTTTTGTATTTGGCTGTGCCTATTGAAGCTTGACAGATGGACCGGCGACTGCTTTAGCTGGACATACGCACAATCCGGACTATTAACAACAATATTAAACCTAATTTCCTAATTTCCCTCTGGGATCAATGAAGTATTTTTGAATTGAATTTGAATTGAAAACTAGAACTTTGAAGCAGTTATGATCGGGGTCCATGGCCGTTTATGCACGTCAGCCTTGGCTCATGTCGTTTCCAGACTACTGCTGCCCTTGTGCAGCACAGAACTGTAGCATAATGGGGAGCAAAGTGGTACAAAGAGAAGGTGGGCACACACAAAAAAAACTGTGGCAGACAGGTTTGTTTCTCACCCAAATTGATAGAATTGAAATGCAAAGATGCCAAAGTTGTAAATATTAAAGTCAAATAAAAACATTTTCTCTAATTTAATGTGGCAAACAAGAAGGGTTGTGACATACTGTAACAGGTGAAAAGTCAGTAAGTAGAGGTGATAAATTAACATAAATCTGACAAAAAAATGTGATTATAATCTGTAAAATTAGGCTGACTTGCTACAAGAAAAACATTTCTATTTTTATAACATGGTTATAACATGGTTTAACAAGAAACACAAGCAGCATAATATTGATAACGTCTAAGAGCTAAGAAGTCAGATATAGACATACATAAATATGAAGGCTTTATTCATTTGCTATTATCAGACAAACCTGCTGCAAGGCAATGATGTTGCTTTTGTCCAAGTCCAGCTGAGCTGTGCGTAGCTTTTCCCTCAGGCCGTGGATCATCTGCTGATACACCAAAATTTCATCATCCTTCGATGAGAGCACCGCCTGTGAGAGAAGAACGTGTCACCACAAAAAAAGCTGATGTTTGATGTTTGCGTATAATGCCAACATAGTAATGTACGTTGATGACACTGTATTATAGTACCATGGGAAAACTGTAAAAGGAGTTCCTTAAAATTTAGTGGAAGAACTGCTGAAGGTTTCTATGGGGTTGAGAAATTCTTGTCTAACCATAAATACTGATAAGACAAATCAATGCAGACCACTAACTTTAAGATATTTTGCTAGAAGGTAAAAAACTAAAGAATGTCACTGAATTCAAATATTTAGGTGTTACTAGACGTTTAGTCTAGTAACTAGATTAAAATTCAGGATTAAAAAAATATATTAAAAAGTTACTAAACATTGTAAAATTTAATTTAGTTAACTTTAGACAAAAGAACTCATTGACCACTGAGACATCAAATATGTATTTAAATGCATTGATAATCCCACATTTTTAGTTTAAAAAAAATTGGCGCAAAGCTGCTTTACAGCCACTGGAGTCATTTTACAAACGTTCTCACAAGATTCATGATAGGAAAATACATTTGTTTCATCACTGTCATATTCCTGAACTAAAACGAGTGGTGGTGCCTATAATGAAGTCTTGTGATTATGGATGTCATGAATCACTGTATAGAGATTGTGTTTGAACATTGTTGGAATGTTTATCTGACAGTGTTTGATAATGAATTGTACAGTGAATTCCTGAGAATATAGATGTTACAAAGGGGTTGTTTGCTATTGGATTGTATATTTAATGGTGTTTTAATTATGCATTATATTTATTGAATAGCATCCGGCTGTTTTTATGCATTTTCCTACAGGTGGAAATTAGGACCAGAGCAAGAATCTGGTACAATGCATCTTTCCTTTGAGGTTAATGTATACTCTACATTGTTCCTGTTTTAAATAAATAAATCATAAATCTTACATAGATGTCTTACAGCTCTCCCTACGTCGCCTGGTGGCCTAAAGAGGCAAACAATTCAAGCTTCTATGTGACAATGGAGCAAACTTCCAAGGGGGAAGTTGTGAGCTAACAGAGGGTTTTGAGTCTATGGCTACTTGTCTGCAGGAACAGATGGCAGAGCAGAAGACCAAGTGCCAGTTTAATCCACCAGCTGCTCCACACTCCACATAGGCACCTGGGAGCAAGAGGTAAAGTCAGCGAAGACAGCACTGAGAGCTGCCCTACGAGGGCAGTCAGTTCCTGAGCCAGGTCTGAAGACCCTCCTCATTGAGGTGGAGGGCATCATTAAAGAGTAACTTACCCCAAAATTAACTTATTTTAGCTGATAAACTGTCTAGAATGTGTCTAAAATGTTATATAGTACTGTTTCTGTGCTAA
>NW_013952575.1:746403-750199 GCF_001266775.1 Austrofundulus limnaeus | reverse complement strand
CCTCCTCTTCTGTCCGAGGCTGGTGTGGGGTGAAAATCCTCCACCTCAGACGTTCAGAGATGTAACTACAGTACGTATCTGCGATACTGTGGTCATTCTCCATGTAGCATCAATTATGCTAATGCTAGCTGTCACGCTCTCGTCCTGGCCACACCTCCGCTCTCTAACCTCCCCCCTCCCCTACCCACTTTGATGCATTTTTCAAATTTCGCCTTGGGGCGGAGTTATCTTTTCACAGGGGGGTAAGATACACTTTAAGGCTCCAGCATGCTACAGCCGAACTGCCGATATTGTGCCGAACTGTTGCAGTTTCATGACGAAAATAGCGTCATTCAGTTCGCATTGTTGACACTTCGGCACTTCTTGACGCAACCCGCGGGTCGAACTTTTCACTCCCCTCCACATAAGAACACATACGAACTATATTGTGTGATTGGTCAGTGTTTGTGCTGAAATTGCTCAGACGCTGCGTTTTGCATCAACGACTCGCTACAAAAAAAGAAAGGAATATAAAAAAGAAAGAAAAGCGATTCGCTTTCAGAGATCACTGTTACCAGGAAGCAGCAGTTTATAAAGATAGTCAAACAGAGATAAACTCATAAAAGGGGATAAAACAGACATTTTTCACGGTGGAATATGACTGATAAAAACTTTGGAGCTTAATCCGGGACCAGTTTGCAGTTAAACAACGTTGGGTGACGAGTCTCAAACTTTTTTTTCGGCAATGGACTCCCCCAGGAAAGAAACCCCATGCAGTGACGTATGCTGCAGCGGGAGGGGTTTCCCAGGAGCTTGGCGCGGGGTGTCTCAGGAGCTATGAAAGGTGTGTTCGAAAACGAACGCCAAACAACCACGTAAGTGATGGTGCGTCGACCTATCGGCTGCCGAGCGACCATACTGCTAGCTTTAATGCTAAATCCTTGGGCCATGTGTCAATGGACGTAACAGATCAGAATCAGAATCAGAATCAGAATCAGAATCAGGTTTATTGGCCAAGTATGTTGACACATGCAAGGAATTTGTTTCCGGCTGTTTGTGTCTCTCTAGAATTAACACTATTCACAGATAGTTTACATATAGTTTACACATAGTACACAATATACAGAAAGATACATATTATACTTCACTATACCAGGATATTTCTGTGTGGTGTGCTTTACAGTGTTATTCACAAAAAAGCACTATGACAGCACTATGCAGAGTGAATATTAAATATTAGAACGACAGCAGCAGTGTAGAGGTAGATGATTATGAGTAAGGTGCAGTAATGCAGTAATGTATAATAAGAGTGATAAATAGTTCTCTGTAGTATAGAATATATGATCTAGCTGATGGATGTCTGATGATCAGCTGTTGATGATGGTGATGGCCTGGGGGAAGAAACTGTTCTTGTGTCTGACAGTCTTAGTGAATAGAGTTCTGTAGCATCTGCCAGACGGGAGGAGTTGGAATATGTTGTGACTCGGGTGAGTGGAGTCCATGATGTGTTTTCAGCCTGTTTCCTGATTCTTGAGTAATACAAGTCCTGAATGGAGGGCAGTGACTTTCTCAGCTGTCCTCACTGTTCGCTGCAGCCTGTTCCTGTCCTGCCTTGTGGCTGCTCCAAACCAGACTGTTATGGATGTGCACAGGATGGACTCAATGACTGCAGTGTGGAACTGGATCTGCAGCTCCTGCGGTAGGTCCAACTTCCTCAACTGGCGTAGAAAGTACAGTCTCTGCTGGGCCTTGTTGAGGACGGAGGAGATGTTGGGCTCCCACTTCAGGTCATGTGAGATGGTGGTTCCCAGGAATCTGAAGGACTCTACCGTAGACACGGGGCTGTTGAAGATTGTGAGAGGCAGCAGTGCAGGGGGGTGTCTCCTGAAGTCCACTCTCATCTCTACAGTCTTGAGCGTGTTCAGCTCCAGGTTGTTCAGGTTGCACCAGGACATCAGTCGTTCCACCTCCTGTATGCAGACGCTTTGTCATCACGGATGAGTCCAATGACTGTAGTGTCATCTGCGAACTGCAGGAGTTTAACAGATGGGTCATTAGAGGTGCAGTCATTGGTGTATAGAGAGAAGAGCAGTGGAGAGAGCACACATCTCTGAGGGGCATCAATGCTGATGGACTGTGAGGAGGACATGATTTTCCCCAACTGCACCTGCTGCGTCCTGCCTGTCAGGAAGCTGGTGATCCACTGACACATGGCAGGAGAAACAGTGAGTTGGGAGAGTTTGGTGGAGAGAATGTCTGGAATGATAGTGTTAAATGCCAAACTGAAATCAAGAAACAGAATTCTTGCATAAGTCCCCGGGTGATCAAGATGTTGCAGGAAGAAATGCAGTCCCATGTTGACTGCATCATCCACTGACCTATTTGCCCAGTAGGCAAACTGCAGGTGGTCTAGCAGATGCCCTGTGACGTTCTTCAGGTGGGTCAGCATCAGCCGTTCAAAGGACTTCACGACCACTGACATTAAGGCGACGGGCCTGGAGGGTTTCTTGGGGACTGGAATGATGGTGGAGCATTTGAAGCAGAAAGGAACTTCACACAGCTCCAGTGATCTGTTGAATATATTTGTGAAGATTGGAGCCAGTTGTTCAGCACAGGTATTAAGGCAGGAAGGTGAGATGCCATCTGGTCCTGGTGCTTTCTTGGTCTTTTGTTTCTGAAACATTCGGCTCACATCAGCTTCGCATATCTTGAGTACAGCTTGAGTGGTGGGGGGAGGGAGAGACAGAGGGGGTGTTGATGATGTGACACAAAGTTGGAGCTGCAGTGTTTGTTCAGCACTGAGACATCTGAGGACCAACCTTCGTTCATATAGAAACATATTCCGCCGACTCTTGCCTTTCCTGACAGCTCCGTTACGTGGTCCGCTCTGTGAAGATGAAAGCTGGACAGATGTAGCTCGCTGGCTGAGCCAGGTCTCAGTGAAGCAGAGAGCAGCCGAGCGTGAGAATCTTTTGACGGTCTTGTTGATGAGAAGCAGTTGGTCCATTTTGTTGGGTAGAGAGGAGAGATTCACTAGATGAATCGTGGGGAGAGCCGTTCTAAATCCTCGCTGGCGGAACTTCACATCTGCACCGGCGCGCGTCCCCCGCCTGCGTCTCTTCCGCACTCTCCACAGAACTGCCGCTCCTCCAACTATTAACTCTAGAAAACTTTCCACAACAATGTGAGAGAGTTTGATAGAGTATGTACGTGACTTTGATAGTATGTGTGAGCGAGTTTGATAGTATTCAGTGGGTAAAATAAGTATTGAACACGTCACCATTTTTCTCAGTAAATATATTACTAGAGGTGCTAATGACATGAAATTTTCATCAGATGTCGGTAACAACCCAAGTGATCCATACATACAAAGAAATCAAACCATAAATGTCCAGAAATGAAGTTATTTGTAATAATGTGGAATGGCACAGGGAAAAAGTATTGAACACACTGTGGAAATGTGGAACACTTTTAAACTTTATTTTATGTTTTGTTCATAATCAGTTCATCTTGTATTCAAGGTTTTCAGAATCAGTAATCTGGTCACTGTCTTAATTTCACTGTGTGTGCGTGTCACTATGGTCAAAAACATGTTTGAAGAACAGGGTCAGAGTCCAGGTTCCTTAGCGTTTCAAGGCTGTGCATATAGGGCGAAGCTGAGGGAACCAATGACAGAGTAGGAGGGTACTGGACCATGGGCAGCTCAGTTCAGCTGCCCATGGTCTAAATAAACGTCTCAGTTTCGGAGAAACTGAGACATTTATTTTCTAAACATGATGTCCCAGTAGCTTTCAAACCCCCAAACACATTACGGCAA
>NW_013952575.1:744296-745203 GCF_001266775.1 Austrofundulus limnaeus | reverse complement strand
AGAGTTTGATAGTATATGTGAGAGAGTTTGATAGTATATGTGAGAGAGTTTGATAGTAAATGTGAGAGATTGATAGTATGTATAAGAGAGTTTGACAGTAAATGTGAGAGTTTGACAGTAAATGTGAGAGAGTTTGACAGTAAATGCGAGTTTGATAGTAAATGTGAGAGGGTTTGATACTATTTGTGAGAGAGTTTAATGGTATGTGTGGGAGAGTTTGATAGTAAATGTGAGAGAGTTTGATAGTATGTGTAAGAGGGTTTGACAGTAACTGTGAGAGAGTTTGATAGTATGTGTGAGAGAGTTTAATAGTATGTGTGGGAGAGTTTGATAGTAAATATGAGTTTGATAGTACATGTGAGAGAGTTTGATAGTATTTGTGAGCGTGTTTGAAAGTAAATGTGAGAGACTGATAGTATGTATGAGAGAGTTTGATAGTAAATGTGAAAGAGTTTGACAGTAAATATGAGTGTTTGATAGTAAATGTGAGAGGGTTTGATGGTATGTGTGAGAGGGTTTGATAGTAAATGTGAGAGAGTTTGATAGTATTTGTGAGAGAGTTTGATAGTAAATGTGAGAGAGTTTGATAGTATTTGTGAGAGAGTTTGATAGTATTTGTGAGAGAGTTTGATAGTATTTGTGAGAGAGTTTGATAGTAAATGTGAGAGAGTTTGATAGTATATGTGTGAGCAAGTTTGAATTATGGCCTATAAGGCCTCTCATAGTTCTTCTCTTTTCCTCACAAATCCATCATATACAGGTGCTGGTCATAAAATTAGAATATCATGAAAAAGTAGATTTATTTCAGTAATTCCATTTAAAAAGTGAAACTTGTATATTATATTCATACATTACATACAAACTCATATATTTCAAATGTTTATTTCGTTTAATTTTGATGATTACA
>NW_013952575.1:741526-743039 GCF_001266775.1 Austrofundulus limnaeus | reverse complement strand
TGTAATCATCAAAATTAAACGAAATAAACATTTGAAATATATGAGTTTGTATGTAATGTATGAATATAATATACAAGTTTCACTTTTTAAATGGAATTACTGAAATAAATCTACTTTTTCATGATATTCTAATTTTATGACCAGCACCTGTATCTTCTAACAACCATTTACCGACAACACAATGATTTTATAAAATTTACTTAATGAAATGCAAAACAAAGAACTACCTCCAAATGCTGCCTACGTCTAAAACTCACCTTCCACTCCTCCACTTTGGCGTTGACAGTTGCCATGATTGGGTCATTCTCTGCAGTTATGCTATGAATCTCGTCTGTTAGCTCTTTAATCTGCATACAAAAAAAAAAGTTTCACCCCTGGAGGTCTTACCTTTTAACTCAGACATTAGAACGTACCCAATTTTTGTTTATGCTACAGCAAGAACACATGATAAAACATACACCAACTCTCATTCTGTGTTTTAAACCTCCTGGCTGCAATGATCAGAAAGTATAAAAATACAAAACTGGATCTAACATTCAGTTGATCAGTTACAAAATTTCCTTCAAATCCTAACTTTAAGTGTACAAAAAATATAACAAATTCCATTATTAAACAAAAAATACAGCACATTTATAAAAAACCTGTTACATCATATTTCAGCAATAACAATCTGTAGCTTTTTTCTGTCTGACTTTACCAGTCTCGTCATTGTGGAAGTATTTCTGTCTGACTTTTTTTTCTAATGCTGCTTTAGTTCATTAAGATTTTACAAAAAAATTGTTTCTGCACAGCTCCACTTAAAGTCCCAACACAGAATTTCAATCAGATTGAGGTCTGGACTTTGAATGGATTATTGCAACATCTTGATTGTTTTCTTTTTGAGCTGTTCTGAAATAGATTAGCTGCTGTTTGGGATCATTGTTCTGTTGCATTAGCTACTGTGTTTGGGATCATTGCTCTGTTGTATCATGACCCAGTTTGGTCAAAACTTCAGCTGTCTGACAGATGGCCTTACATTTAACTTTAGTCTCTTTTGGGCTGCAGAAAAGTTGGCAGTTGACTCAGTGACTGTGAGGTGCCCAGTTTATGTGGCTGCAAAACAATCCCAAATCTTTATATCTTGTCACAAACCCTAAACTTTACCTGGTATTTGAATCAGATCAGAATATTCTGGGGCATTTACATGATGCTTTTTTATTCCGATTGGCCATTTAATCTAATTATGTCCATGTAAACATAGCTAATAAGTTTCTGTTTATGTGAGGTTAGATTGGAATAATTTTAGAACCTGTTGAAGTCCTAATATGTAAAATCCTCCAACTAATTAAGGGTGGATTTTTTTCGTCACTGTACATTTGTTTAAAAGGCACAAAATAGTTGAGTAGATTTAACACTGCAATGTTTTTTGACCCTCTCCTTGGGCTGCTACCTTATCGTGGTGGAGGGGTTTGAGTGTCCCAATGATCCTAGGAGCTATGCTGTCTGGGGCTTTATGCCCCTGGTAGGGTCACCC
>NW_013952575.1:735294-738246 GCF_001266775.1 Austrofundulus limnaeus | reverse complement strand
GCGGAAGAAAATGGATGGATGGATGGATGTTTTTTGACATCCCTCTCACAATTTAATAGCATTAGAAAGGAATGATGACTGTTCAGCTCAAACCACCCACAAATTTTGGATGAAATAATAATATTGACTAAAACAAAGGCAGCTGGGTGTGAGAGCAATCTTTACTTGAAGATTTGCATGATCCCTCTCCTTCCTGAGCTGGTCCACAACTGTGTCAGTTTGATGCACAATGATCTTCATCTTGTTGTACTCATCTGTCATCTTCTCCATCTCCTTCACAGACTCCTCCAGACTCTTCTGCATCTGCTCATTCTGTGTCTTCAGATGCGCGTTTTCATCCTCGGCTCGCTGTTGGACGCAGAGCAATACAGTAATTTATATGCATACCTATAAAATGAACGCATGCTGCAAATCAACGGTGGAAAGAGCAGGTAATAAAAGCTGATAAGAGTCATAAAAAGAAGCTGTAAAACATGCAATTATTAAGTGAAAACAACCTTGATCTTCCCTGTTTTTGGCAGTGGACATATTAATAATTTTCTCTGAGGACCTTAATTGTTCATATGACTTCAGTTCTAAAGCGTGGCTCAACAGGAAGGACTTATAAATGATTAGCTTAGTCACCTGAAGGTCTTCCAGGCACTGGTATAGCTGACGGTTGGCAGCGCTGAGCTTCCTCTGAGTCTCTGCGTTCTCATCTCTGGACGAGAGAGGCTCTCTTTGGTCCAGCTCACTGCGATAGAAGCTGACATCTTGCTGGAGCTGCTCGTTCTGATGTGGTGCAGGAAGAATGGAATCAATTTCAGGAAGAAAAAAAAAAGCCAAAATGCACATTCCTGTGATTATACATAAATAAAGTATGTTTAAAGAAGCTTCAGAAATGTGAGCCTTTTACACTCTTAGGTTTTTCAGCTGTGTGACTTTGTGGTTCAAGTTGTCAGATTTAGCTCAGGTTTAGAGAAAAGAATCACAGAGGTAAAAGACAAAACGGAAAATGAATGAATGTCGGCAGAAATACCAGGAACTGCATCTCCTTCACCTGTAATATTTTTTTCAGGCTTTATTACTTACTTTTCCTTTATGAACTCAAAAAAGAGGCAAAATACACAATAATACTACAGCTATAACAAAGTAGAAAATGTCTACAGATTTAATTATACTTATTCTTAGAAAAAAAAGAGCAAACAATTCTCCTAAATCAAACCTATTTTAACTTCACTACACTTCCTATATGTATCTTACCTCCTTCTTCAGTTTTTTCAACTATCCAGTGGAACAAACATAGATAAAAGAGAATAAACAAACTAAAGGAAAAGCTTGTAAAACTACTTGAAAATAAGGTGTTAGGGGAGAATAGACAAAGAATGTAGTGAAACAGATGTGAAGTTTGGTACCTCTCTTTTCAGCTTCTTCGCCTCGTCCTCGGCCTCTTCCAACCGTCCAATCAGCTGGGAAAACGAAACAAAGAACAAAAGGCACAAAGCATATCAACGAGAAAAACATACAAGCTAATTGTTTTCCAATTGATTACGTACAGAAATGTGGAAGCTTAAAGTAAACAAACTGGCTGACATTAGTGAAGAAACAGATTTTGTAATAATAATAATAATAATTGTTTACATATACATATTCAAATACAATTTTTCTTTAATATTTAATATTGTTATACTTAAGTATGCTGTAATGTAATATACAGTGGAAGAAGCAATTACTTGATTTACTGATTTTATAAGTTTGCTCAGTTGCAAGTAAATAAACAATCTCATTTTTTGGTAGTTTCGTTTTAATAAAGAGAGACGAGCCTGAAAACACATAAAACATAACTGTATATAAAAAGGTACAGATTGATTTATGTGTCTTAAATGGTAAAAAGTATTTGATTTCCTACAACCCAGTCAAAATGATGGCTCACTATGAAAAATGTGTGTAAACTAACACCCAAACACTCAACCTGAACCCATGAAGTCCTTTAAAAAGTGGGAGTACTGTAGGTGGCACACTCCTACCTCTTCATTGCTTTTCTTCTCCTTGCCCATGTCTTTCCTTAGCAGGGCCAACTCCTTCTCCCTTTGCTCCAGCTGGGCCTCGAGCTGACGAATCTCATCCCTAAAAAAGCGGCTGTCTGGCCCGGTGCCGAACTGCTGAGCCTTGTGGACCGGAAACAAAACACAGGAAAAAAACAAAACAAATAGATCACACCGTGAAGCCTCTTAAGTCTCTCATCGCCTCCATCTGTTTTCAAAGCCAACCGGTGGGCTAGCTGGTATTTTTAGCTTCTCAAAAAAGTATTGATTTCTCTGCAAAGCAAACACTGAAGCAGCAAATTCTCATGACCTGAAAACCAAAAAGATATATATCCAAGAAATAATCCATTTAAATTAGAAGTAAATGCGGGGAGCATGCAGGGAATTAGCTGTAATCTTCTTAGGTAACGTCTCTCAATGGTCACTAGTCAGTCCTGTCGTAGGAAGAGTAACACTCTGATTGGCTGAAAGTGTCAGCAGCTGAAGTAAATAAGTATGAAAAGTGATTTCAGGTCGCACACGAGAGTTGTTGACGTTTTTCAGAGATCACATTTCTTCTGTAATAAAGGAAACAGACACTAGTTCTAGAAGCAATTAACAACATTAACACTGTGTAAATTTGCACACATGCGGTGAAGACGAAATATATGAAAACATGGTGAAAACACAGGGTTGAATCTACATGTTTTACCTCTCGCTGCCATGAAAGTGGGCAATCAAGTAATTGCCTATGTCTGCTAGCAAAATATTTGTTAATATTTTTATTTTATTTCGAGGATAGTTCGTTGAGACGTACCATCTTGTTTTTGAGGAGGTCCTTGCAAACATAAATATAATCAACAATACTGCAAATCATATTTATAAGTAAAATAAAAAAATACAAGACATTTAAACAGAAAACACCTGCACCATGCTCATGTACTGTACA